>NC_042990.1:30163001-30295501 GCF_901001165.1 Salmo trutta
TCACGAAATGCGCCATGCTCGTAACCCTTATTTACCCTTTCGGATAGTGTCTTGAACGCACGAACAAAACGCCGCTATTTGGATATAACAATGGATTATTTGGGACCAAACCAACATTTGTTATTGAAGTAGATGTCCTGGGAGTGCATTCTGATGAAGACAGCAAAAGTAATAACATTTTTTCTTATAGTAAATCTGACTTTGGTGAATGCTAAACTTGCTGGGTGTCTAAATAGCTAGCCCTGTGATGCCGGGCAAAATGTGCTTTCACCGAAAAGCTATTTTAAAATCGGACATATCGAGTGCAGAGGAGTTCTGTATCTATAATTCTTAAAATAATTGTTATGTTTTTTGTGAACGTTTATCGTGAGTAATTTAGTAAATTCACCGGAAGTGTTCGGTGGGAATGCTAGTCACCTGCTAATGTAAAAAGCTAGTTTTTGATATAAATATGAACTTGATTGAACAGACATGCATGTATTGTATAACAATGTCCTAAGATTGTCATCTGATGAAGATCATCAAAGGTTAGTGCTGCATTTAGCTGTGGTTTGGGTTTATGTGACATTATATGCTAGCTTGAAAAATGGGTGTGTGATTATTTCTGGCTGGGTACTCTGCTGACAATCTAATGTTTTGCTTTCGTTGCAAAGCCTTTTTGAAATCGGACAGTGTGGTTAGATTAACGAGAGTCTTGTCTTTAAAATGCTGTAAAATAGTAATATGTTTGAGAAATTGAAGTAATAGCATTTCTAAGGTATTTGAATAACGCGCCACGGGATTCAACTGGCTGTTGAGTAGGTGGGACGCTAGCCCAGAGAGGTTAAGAAGCAAATTTGGCAGCTTTTACAGCTGTGTAAATCTAAGCACTTTGCAACCCTGGATTGTGCAACGTCAAGTTGGTTGTTGATCATTGCTAGACAGCCATTTTCATGTCTTGCCATAGATTTTCAAGCTGATTTAAGTCAAAACTAACAAGGCCACTAAAGAACATTCACTGTTGTCTAGGTAAGCAACTTGTGTATATTTGGCCTTGTGTTTTAGGTTATTGTCCTGCTGAAATATGAATGTCTCCCAGTGTTTGTTGGAAAGCTGACTAGGTTTTCCTCTAAGATTTAGCTTTTGCTGAGCTCTATTCCATTTCTTTATCATAAAACACTCCTTGCCAATGACAAGCAAACCCATAACATGTAGCCGCCACCACAATTGAAAATATGATGAGTGGGTGTCAGTGATGTGTTTGCCCAAAACATAAAATTTGATTTGAAATACAAAGCGTTATTTGTCACATGCGTCAAATGCAACAGGTGTAGACCTTACCACGAAATGCTTACTTACAAGACCTTAACCAACAGTGCAGTTAAAGAGTTAAGAAAATATTTACCAAATAAACTAAAGTAAAAAAATAAATAACGAAGCTATACACAGGAGGTATCGGTGTGAATGGGGCCTGTTCAGCCGGCCTTTTCCTGTAATCCACGATCAGCTCCTTTGTCTTGCTCACATTGAGGGAGAGGTTGTTGTCCTGGCACCACACTGTCAGGTCTCTGACCACCTCCCTATAGGCCGTCTCATCGTTGTCAGTGATCAGGCTTAAGACTTGTGTCGTCAGCAAAGTTAGCGTTGGAGTAGTGTTTGGCCACACAGTCGTGGGTGAACAGGGAGTACAGGAGGGGACTAAGCACACACCCCTGAGGGGCACGAATGTTGAGGATCAGTGTGGCAGATGTGTTGTTGCCTACCCTTAACACCTGGGGGTGGCCCGTCAGGAAGTCCAGGATCCAGAAGCAGAGGGAGGTGTTTTGTCCCAGGGTCCTTAGCTTAGTGACGAGCTTTGTGGGCACTATCGTGTTGAACGCTGAGCTGTTGTCAATGAACAGCATTCTCACATAGGTGTTCCTTTTATCCAGGTGGGAAAGGGCATTATGGAGTGTGATTGAGATTGCGTCATCTGTGGATCTGTTGGGGCAAGTATGCGAATTGGAGTGGGTCTAGGGTATTTGAGATGATGCTGTTGATGTAAGCCATGCCAGCATTTCAAAGCACTTCATGGCTACCGACGCAAGTGCTACGGGCAGTAATCATTTACGCAGGTTACCTTTGCTTCCTTGGGCACAGGGACTATGGTGGTCTGCTTGAAACATGTAGATATTACAGACTCGGTCAGGGAAAGGTTGAAAATGTCAGCGAAGACACTTGTCATTTGGTTCGTGCATGCTTTGAGTACATGTCCTGGTAATCCGTCTGTCCCCGTAGCCTTGTGAATGTTGACCTGTTTAAAGGTCTTGCGCACATCGGCTACCGAGAGCATAATCACAGTCATCCGGAACAGCTGGTGCTCTCAAGCATGCTTCAATGTTCCTTGCCTCGAAGCGAGCATAAAAAAGACATTTAGCTCGCCTGGGCAGCTCACGGCTGGGTTTCCCTTTGTAGTCCGTAATAGTTTTCAAGCCCTGCCACATCCGACAAGCGTCAGAGCCGGTGTAGTAGGATTCAATCTTAATCCTGTATTGACGCGTTGCCTGTTTGATGGTTAGTCGGAGGGCGTAGAGGGATTTCTTAGAAGCGCCTGGATTAGTGTCCCGCTCCTTGAAAACGGCAGCTCTAGCCTTTAGCTAGATGCAGATGTTGCCTGTAATCCATGACTTCTGTTTGGGATATGTGCATACGGTCACTGTGGGGACGACGTCGTTGATGCACTTATTGATGAAGCCTGACTGAGGTGGTATACTCCTCAATGCCATTGGATGAAACATGGAACATATTCCAGTCTTTGCTATCAAAACAGTCCTGTAGAGTAGCATCCGCATCATCTGACCACTTTCGTACTGAGCAAGTCAGTTCCTGCTTTAATTTTTGCTTGTAAGCAGGAATCAGGAGGACAGAATTATGGTCAGATTTAACAAATGGAGGGTGAGGGATAGCTTTGTATGAGTCTCTGTGTGTGGAGTAAAGGTGGTCTAGAGTTTCCCCCCCCCTCTGGTTCCACGTGACATGCTGGTAGAAACGAGGTGAAACGGATTTCAGTTTTGCCTGCATTAAAGTCCCCGGCCGCTAGGAGCGCCGCCTCTGGATGACCATTTTATTGTTTGCTTATGGCCTTATATAGCTGGTTGAGTGCGGTCTTAGTGCCAGTATCGGTTTGTGGTGGTAAATAGACAGCTACGAATAATAGTTAATTTCTTTGCCACATATTTAGCAGTTTTACTTTACTGCCTTATTGCAAACAGGACACGTTTTGGAATATTTCTTATTCTGTATAGGCTTCCTTCTTTTCGCTCTGTCATTTAGGTTAGCATTGTGGAGTAACTACAATGTTGTTGATCCATCCTCAGTTTTCTCCGATCACAGCCATTAAACTGTGTAACTGTTCTTCTTTGCGAAGCATTGGAAAACTTCCCTGGTCTTTGTAGTTGAATAGGTTTCAAATTCACTGCTTGACTGAGGGACCTTACATATATGTGTGGGGTTTGTATGTGTGAGGTACAGAGATGATCATGTTTATTATGTGACACGTTAAGCACATGTTTACTCTATGCTTGCCATAAAGTGTTTGAATACTTATTGACTCGACATTTCAGCTTTTCATTTTTAATTAATTTAATTAACATTTTGAATAACATTATGGAGTATTGTGTACAGGCCAGTGACACAAAATCAATTTAATCCATTTTAAATTCAGGCTGGAACAAAATGTGGAAAAAGTCAAAGGGTGTGAATACTTTGTAAAGGCTCTGTACATACACAAAACAAACCCAGAAAGTGACCGTAGCAACCCACCTGGTGTGGCGGATGAGCCAAAAGCGGGCGTGGAGTTGGCTTGCTGGTCGAACACAGGTACAGAGTTGGCCTTCCCTCCGAAGGCAGGGGGCTGGGAGGCCGTGGCAGGGAAGGGGGACGGGGTGGGAGAACCAAACGCAGGGGCATTGGGCTGGGAGGTACCCTGACCAAAGGTAGGAGCTTGTCCCGACCCAAAGCCAGAGGAGGAGGCAGGGCTGAATACAAACGGAGCAGGGGCTGCTGATGGAGCTGGAGAGAGACAAGTTGATAACATTTCAACCAACAACAAAAAACAGAAAAAAAAAAGAGCGCTTAAGTGGAAAAACATCTTGGGTCAACTATTGATCATTGCAGTCAACAGCTACACGTATTAGATCAAGAGAAGTGAACAGAAAACGCACAACATTATCAATTCACATTAGTAAAAGCCTTCCTGTGGCAACATTCGGGGTGTAAAAAAACAATGTTCCTTGAAAATAAGTCCTAAAAAGAACCAACCTGTAGATGAGGCAGTGGAGAGCGGTGCCGCTCCAAAAGCGAAGGAGGGAGCAGCAGTGTTAGGTCCAGACCCAAACAGGAAGGGTTGAGCTGGGCCAGGGTTCAGGGAAGCTGCAGGGGCAGGCAGGCTGTCCTGACTCTGCCCAAACAAGAAGGACTTGGCTGGGGTGGCCTCACTGGAGGCACTCTGCCCGAACAGGAAAGTACTGGGGGCCGGGATAGGGGCTGGGGTAGTGCTGCTGGTGGGCCCAAACAGCCTGGGGGCAGGGGTGGTGGAAGTAGAGGTGGTGGTGGTTGCCATGAACCCAAACGCTGGCTTTGAGGCTGCAGTATCTGCAAGAAAAACAACAAAAACGACTGAAGTAAAGAATGATTGGTTTAGGTGCAGACAGTGTGTACATTCACAAAAAAAAGTATAATCATTTTATAGTAGAACATCCATTTAAAGAATTGACAAATACAAAATTAGTTAATAATAACATGAACTAACTATTGCAGCGTATCCCTCCCACCTGTAGCGCTTTGCCCAAAGCTGAATGAGGGCTTAGGGGCTTTTGCTGCTGGGGTCTCACTGTCTGCCAGCTTCCCAAAGGTGAAGGTAGGTGCTTTGGGCTGGTCTGCAGATGGATCTACCATAAAGAAGGAAAAGCCTCCAGGGGGAGCCGATGCCTCCGCCTCTTTACTAGCAGCACTGAACAGGAACCCAGACCCCATAGAGGCCTCCTTCTCAGACTTCCCAATGGTGAAAGGGTCCTGGTCTTTCTCTAGCGATTCCTCAAATATGCTGCCCCCTAGTGGTGTGGCCAGGGCAGGAGGCTCAGCCAGCTTCCCAAAAATAGGATCTGCTGCTGTTGTGGTAGTAGTTTCTGTAGAAGCTCCACTGTCGTTCTCTGTAGAGACAGGAAGGCTTAAAGTAGAGGTGGTGGTTGTTGGTTTTGATAGTCCAAAGAACCCCCCGTCTGAGGGTTTGCTCTCCGTGCTAGCAGCTGCTGCAGTGCCGAACGAGATCCCACCGCTAATGCCAAATCTGAACCCGGCACCCATACTGGGGGCTTCAGCCGTCTTCCCCTCGTCCGCTGCAGGGGTGGAAGCAGTGGATGCTCCAAACTTGAAGCCCTCTGTGGAGCTGCCGAATTTGAAGCCTGCAGAGCTGCTGGTGTCTGTTGAGGTGGTGTCTGATGAGGCAGCTGCACCGAATTTGAAGCCCCCTGAAGAGGAGTCAGAGAGGGTGCCGCCGAATTTGAAGCCCCCAGAACCAGAGGCAGAGTCCGATGACGCCCCCATGTCAAACTTGAATCCACCTGAGCCGGTGTCAGACAAGGACTGGATACCAAATGACGAGGAACCGAATGCTGAAAGAGACAGAGGATCACATTAATTAACTACTTCAGTATTCTGTATAAAAAAAAAAAAAGTATCACAAATTTCCTTAGCCTAGTTCAGGCTTCACATCTCTCCTCACTAATATCAAAGATCTTGCTACAATGACAAAGCCCTCTAACGAAGCCTCTATAACACACAAAGATGGCAGTTGACAGCTGTACGTACATTTAGGCTCTACTTTAGCCCCAGGCTTGAGGGTCTGACAGGCCACACACGCCTGGTCTGCTCCCTTGTTCTGAACACAGCACACGTCACACTCCCACGCTCCATCTGGCTTCTTGAACTGGGCCCCAAAGCCTAGTAGAGGAGTGGTGCTGACAGGGGCGGGAGTTAGAGATGGAGTCGCTGCCGTCCCTCCTGTTAGGTAGATGAAGATATGAGCGATAAGCAAAAATGTATACATTAATTTGCACCAGATTTCTTTAAAATCTTCTGATGCAAAATGAACAGTGGGCCAAGATAGCAGTATTGAGACAAATTCTCTCAATGGCAACTTCATGAGAAAAAAACACTAAGCAAAAAAACAAGACACCAGGTTGTTCTCTCTTCTCATTACCTGGCTTAGTGCTCATACAGGAAACACACTTGATGTCCTGCGCCTTGTTCTGCACCATGCACATGTCACACTCCCACGCTCCCTCTGGCTTCTTAAACTTGTCCCCGAAACCCAAGAGGGGGGCAGCAGCGGGCAGAGTCTTAGCCTCCGAGAAGGCATGCAGGGTCAGTGTGGCTTTAACTCCAGTCCCAGGCTTGGCTGTCTCACAGGCCACACATTTGACCGCTTGAGGCTTGTTCTGAACCAGACAAGTGTCACAGTCCCAGCTTCCCGCAGACTTTGTGAACAGGGCTTCAAAACCAGCTGCAGTTGTAGTGGTGGAACCCTCCAGCCCGGACAGCGTTGTGAACTGTTCACTGTCGGTCTTCGCTAAAGTAGAGTTTGGATGTGGGGTCATACAGGCCACATACTTTGTGGCAGTGGGTTTATTCTTCACCATGCAGACGTCACAGTCCAAGGAGCCTGTGGGCGCTTTGAACAAGTCCCCAAGGGAGGGGGTGGTGGTGGTGGTGGACAGGGCTGGGGTCTCCTGGGGGGCTTTGGGGACAGGGGAGGTCTGAGTAAAAGGAACGGCAAACCCTATGGGAAAGAGATGGGGTTAAAAACCACCCTAAAACCAGAAATGAATATAAAGACACTATTTGAAAATACACTCATTTAAACCCACCATTAAAAAAGAGCCACAACACTGTCATGACAGATTACATAAGTAACGACAAATGATGGCAAATGACTTGTAAGTCGTATAAGAGAGAGAGATCAGGTTAAGCATTAATAGAAACGTCAAGGTTCTGTATTCATGTTTCCGTCATTCTCACCAGGTCCTTTGAGGAGCTCCAGCACACTGCCCTGTTTCAAAATCTTGGCTGGTTTAAACGGCCCTTCAAACTCCTCCATGCTCTCACTGGCAGCATGCTTCACTACAGAGACACCAATGGAAACAGAAGACAACCATTAGCTATGAAATTGGTTTCCCTTTACATCAAGGCTTGGATCTTGTTCCATTCCCGAAAGTGATCCACGCTTACCTGCTGCCACTACTGGGGTGACCATCTTCCCGTTGGATAGTGACAGACCCGTTTTCACTACAGGTGCACTGAAGGTAAATCCAGACTAAGAGACAGAACATGGTCAACATCTCATCATTGTTGAATGTCAGAACAGAAACAATATTCTACGGGGGTCACAGTGTCATCATAGCAGGTATACTCAAGCTGCGGGACTTACAGACGGGGATAAGGACGGTGGGCTAGCAGCAGTTGTCATGACAATAGGGGAGGAGAAAGTGAAAGGTGTGGAGGGAGGGGTAGAGGGGGCTGTAGTCGGTGGCACCTGAAAGACAGACAGACTTCATGGTCATTAGGATGGACACTAAACACATTTGGATACATTGAAATAAAGCCAACTGAAGATATTAAAAGTCAATGGCCGTGTACCAAATGGCACCAAAAATAGTGCACTTCTTTTAAGCAGGGCCCTATTGTGCCAAAAGTAATGCACTTTTAAGGGAATAAGGTGCCCTATGGACACAGTCAAATGGAGCTGGACGGACCTCGTTAATGACGGGCTCCACCAGGACAGGTGTGGTCGTGACAACAGGCTTGGGGAAGCTGGGCAGACTGATTGATGTGTTGGCCGGCAGGGCCGGTAGCTCAGCAATCTGAAGAGAGGAGTCAGAGTGTAGAAAACCGTTAGCAGTACTATACATTAACCAGAATATCTCTACTACACATAGCGGCATATGGCAGTAATTGCCTTGAACAATTAGACAATGGTTTCAACCCAACCACCCAGAAACATTTCAGAACCAACCAATCATTTATTGCCTGGATCACAAACTTCTCGCCAGACAGAATAGAAGGGGTCATATAGATAAGAGATGTGTACCCACCTCGTCTTCAGGTCGTTTGGACGAGGGTCTTGTGCTGGTCCTCTCCCTCTTCATCTTCCCTCCTCCTGACCCTGTGCTGCTTGTTGCAGGAGTGCTGGACAGAGGGTAGGTGGGCAGGCTGCTGCTTGTGCTTTGACAAGGACCTGCCACTGCTTCAGGAATCAGAGGGGATTGTCTTGTGGGCTGGAGAGGAGGGAGTAAAGGGTAGGGTTAAACATGAAGCATAAATATGTCTGGTTCTATGGACTGGCTGTAATTTGGAAAGCAACTATATGGAATAAAACAACTTCAGCTTGTTAAGGCTTCTACACATCTATCCAACTGGATGCGTTTTAAAGAATCAGCCCGGTGTGTAGTCTCAGTTGGTAGGGCTGGGCTATACGGCCTACAAATCCTATCTAGATTTTTTCAAACTTATGTGCGATGCACAATATAAAGTATAACCCCCCCCCCCCATGTCTAAATAAGCTTTGTTTCACAATCAAAGGTCAATACACCACAATTCAAAACAGCCAGGAATAATCAAATGAATTCAGGGCTTGTAAAATCATACCTAGGCTAAATATAAGCCTTCCACAAGCATAACTTAATTATTTATTTTATCAAAATAGTTTAACCTGCTTTTTTTTGCAATAATCACTGATCTGGCTTTCAAGTATGTCTATGAAAATGCCATTTTTGAACAACGCACATCCACTAATGACGACACACTTCTGGTAGCAGGCATTATAGAACATTAACACAGGTCACAATCTCAAGCCCATGTATTTAAAGTCTAGCCAACTTGGATCTAACTTGCTTGCTAAAAAAACAAAAAACAGGACAGTTGAACTATTATGAACACACCCTCCTGTCCGCCACCAACTGTTTGAACAGCCTGTTCACTTTGTTTAGATGTTGAAATCCAGCATCCTACCTGGATAAGGAGATTTCTAAGAATGACAAAGAGTTGCCAATTCCTTACATAAATGCGTCTTTTCATGCTCATTGCACATTTATAAAACACAAACTAGACAGCTAGCGAATAAGCCTGTGGCTAAGAAGCTGCTAGAGGTACGTGGCACCGCAATGCCACGCGTGACAAACTGAGCATTCATTTCCCACAATCATGTTCATTGATGCTCTCGTTTTAGAAGGGTCTGCTCTGGTTCTACATTTTGAGAGATGAGGCATTTACAAACATCTCATCCATTACAGTAAAATAACATTAAGCGTTTCTGTCTCCATATGACCTATTCTTTTGAACAGAACCTCAAATAGCGAGTTTAAAACTGCTTGTTGTCAGAGGAAGAAGTTCTTGGTCATTGTGATGAAGGGCAGAGGCTTGGTGTCTGTGTGCGAGTGGGAAGGTGCACAGTGCACACAGAACAAAGGAGACGAGACCAAACACACATAAAACCAAACGAAAAATGAATGCGATACAGGCATTTGGAACATGACACCAAAACATACATTCAAATTAATTAACTTGATATAAATCGCCCAGCCCTAGTTGCTGGTCATCATAATTGGTCCCAATTCAACATGTAGAAACAGCCATAGAGAGTCTGATTTGGGGGTAAACTTCAACACATCGATAGTTAAGTTGGCTGTAGTTGTATGGATGCCTAGAAGCCATTAGGTGACTAATCTGGAGGTGGTGGAGGGGGTCCTCACCGTGCCTCCGGGGGTCTGGGTCAGGCCCCCGGGGGTCAGAGAGGGCCTGAAGGACATTGAGCGGCTCCCAGACACCAACGCTGCAGCCGGGATAACCAATTTCTGGACTGGGGGGAGGGGAGAGTCCAGCTGGAGGGGAACACACAGAAAAGTAATAAATATTCAAAACAATGTGTCCCAGGCACACACGAATACAAACATTTTAAAAGTCCATCACTGGCAGCATTTGGTAAGCTAACACACCCACACCCCTCCCTGCTCCATTTTAACCTATTCTAGCAATGTGGGTCAACACACAAGTTAACCTGTTTCTACATATGCATTGCTTGCAGTTTGGGGTTTTAGGCTGGGTTTCTGTATAGCACTTTGGTGATGTAACAAGGGCTTTATAAACACATTTGATTGACTGAACCTAGCAATCTCAGGTCATACATTACACATATTCTTACCTCCCTTCAGTAACAGTTTGGTATAAAGAATACGAAGACAAGCCTTGATGTTTCCTTTAAGTGACGTTTATTGTACTTCATTTTTTGAATCAGCTCCGTTTCTTTCTGTTCCTCTCTCCGTCTCTGTAGCTTCCGGGTCTGACGGAATAAGGACCTGAGCTATGGCAAATAGGGCTGGCTTTGTAGTGCCTGTCCATGTGAATGGGCGTATTGGAAGACAACCCCACCGCTACTGACAGGGTATGTAAATGTTTATATTTAAGCATAAGGGCCGAGGGGGTGTGGTATATGGCGAATATACCACAGCTAAGGGCTGTTCTTATGCATGACGCAACACGGAGTGCCTGGATACAGCCCTTAGCCATGGTAAAGCAGCCATATACCACAACCTCCCAAGGTTTTGAAGATGAACACTAGCTGGGCGATATGGACCAAAATCCATTTCACAATAAAAGTATTAAATTACCACAATAACAAATAGAATTCTAAGTTCATAACATTAACCTGTCTGGGCTAGGGGGCAGTATTTTCACGGCCGGATGAAAAACGTACCCAATTTAAACAGGTTACTACTCTGGCCCAGAAACTATAATATGCATATTATTAGTAGATTTGGATAGAAAACACTATGAAGTTTCTAAAACTGTTTGGTGTCTGTGAGTATAACAGAACTCATATGGCAGGCAAAAACCTGAGAAAAATCCAAGCAGGAAGTGGAAAGTCAGAATTGTAGTTCTTTTGATTCTCTATCGAAGCTACAGTGTCTGTGGGGTGACGTTGCACTTCCTAAGGCTTCCATTGGCTGTCTAAAGCCTTCAGAAAGTGGTTTGAGCATTCTCCTGTCACTGGGCAGATAATAGGAGCTCAGTTTCTGAGTGGACTGCCTGGCAACAAAGGGATTGGATATGCGCGGTCACACTAGCACGCCGTTCCTTCTTGAATGAATATGCCATTGTCCGGTTTGAATATTAAATTGCAATTTTACGTTAAAAATACCATAAAGACTGATTTTAAACAGCATTTGACATGCTTCTAAGTACGGTAATGGAACATTTTGACTTTGTCTCTCATTCCGCGCTCGCGCGTTATGCCTTCGGATAAGTGATCTGTACGCACGAACAAAACGGAGGTATTTGTACATAAATATGGATTATTTCAAACAAAAACAACATTTCATGTGGAAGTAGCAGTCCTGGGAGTGCATTCTGACGAAGATCAGCAAAGGCAAGAGAATATTTCTAATACTAATTCTGAGTTTAGGTTGCCCCGAACTTGGCGGGTGTCTGAATAGCTCGCCGTGATGGCTGAGCTATGTACTTGGAATATTGAAAAATGTGCTTTCTCCGTAAAGCTATTTTAAAATCTGACACAGCAGTTGCATCCAGGAGTAGTCCATCTATAAATCTTTAAATAATTATTATATATTTTGTCAACGTTTATGAGTATTTTTGTAAATTGATGTGCACATTCAGACGTTTTGGTGGGAATACATTTTCTGAACATCACGTGCCAATTTAAAATGCTGTTTTCGGATATAAATATGAACTTTATCGAACAAAACATACATGTATCGTGTAACATAATGTCCTAGGAGTGTCATCTGATGAAGATCGTCAAAGGTTAGTGCTTCATTTAGCTGTGTTTTGGGTTTTATTGACACATGTCCTTGCTTGGAAAATGGCTGTGTGATTATTTTTGTCTATGTACTCTCCTAACATAATCTAATGTTTTGCTTTCGCTGTAAAGCCTTTTTGAAATCGGACAATGTGGTTACATCAAGGAGAAGTGTATCTTTAAAATGGTGTAAAATAATTCAACTTTGTCAAACATACAACTATGACATTTTGTTGTTTTTGAATTTGCCGCCCTGATATTTCACTGCCTGTGTCCCGCAGGTGGGACGCTAACGTCCCACGTAGCCCATAGAAGTTAATGTGCACTAGTTATATATACTACCCATAAAACTACTTTAGCCCTAGTCGCACGGGACTAGTATTACTACAGAACGTTGGTTATATAATTATCACTTCAGAATGTTCATTACTACAGACGATTCGGAAGGGATTTGCTTTTTTCCAAACTGCCCCCTGTAATTCTTTCTTTTTTCTCTCTAAATTGACAGTTATGACGGAAGCCCGGAGGTTTTTTATTCTAGGCGTGAAGATATTTCAACATGTCCAGGTGATAGGGCCCCACTGATAACTCCAGCTTGGTTCCCAAGTTTCTAAAACATACCATCTTTGGTATCGTGTCGCCATAATATTTGAATTGAGGAAGTGTGATCATAATCATGTGAATATTTTAGCGATCCGCTGTACGTTCTTAATGCCTTCAGATGTGAGTTAAACAGCGCACTTGCACCCAAGATGGGTTTTAAGGCTATGGATGAGAAATTGATCTTATTTCCAAACATTTAGGTCAGTTGTATGCTGCTTTGCGATCTATTAACAGCAAGGTTTACATTAAATAGGCGCAATAAACTCAGACATTTCTCTCAAAAAACAGGGATGTCGATTCGCACGGGACTAGTACTTTCAGAGGACCTTCGAGTTCACAAAAAAAAATATTATTCTGTCTGGAATTATTACTCTCCTGTAATGTAAAAATAACTGACATGGAAGATTTGGACGGGACTGAAATTACAGTTGTGGTCTTCTGTGCGCGAGCACATAATTACATTACCCAACCTCCTCCAGTAAAACTAAATTACTTCCGAATAAGGCTTTTGACTGTTGTAGCTATCAAGTGTCCCATTCACAATCATCCATATTAGCAAACTTACTTCATTTCAAAATTCACATTTCTCTAGTAGATTATTTACCGTAATGAATGATACAAGCAAAATGTCCATGATAACGGGTCGGTGTCTCAAACACGTACCCGTTTTTTTGGGGCCTGGAAATGTGAAAGGTCTAGAGTGCTGCCATCAGGGGACTGCAGGACATAAGAGAAAGAAATGTGAGCTATGTGCCAACAATTCAGAATAATAAAAGAGAGAGAAATTCACAAAACTTACTTTTGACAAGGGAGAGGACACCGTAGAGGGGATTCTCTTGGCATCCTGTTAAGACAAACACACAAATTATGCATTTGTTACCATAAATAACTTCCTACAGAGACAGAAATATCTACCATAGCTTGGTAGCCAACTGGACACAACAGGAGGTTGGTGGCACCTTAATTGGGGAGGACGGACTCATGGTAATGGCTGGAGCAGAATGAGTGGAAAGAAATCAAATACATCAAACACATGGTTTCCATGTGTTTGATGCCATTCTATTTGCTCCGTTCCAGCCATTTTTATGAGCTGTTCTCACCTCAGCAGCCTCCACTGCTTGACATGTAAACATTATTTCCTTGTGAGGATTCACCACTACAAATGGCTTCGACAGAAATGTAGGCCTAACAGCTGACACTAATACTATATACACAGAGGATCTATACAACACTTTTCTAATCAGATGGTTCTGTAGCCATTCTGCCAAGCTGAAATGGCCCCTGTTAATGCGAATCTGAGGGGTCCATATTTAATTCAACGTAAACAACTATTGGTACACACAGCGAGGGGGCTGGACATCCGCTCCAGGGACTGTAAGATGCGTCGGGCGGTAGCGCTGGTAACCCCACAGGGCGGAGCCCCAGCAGGCTTAGCCTTGATCTGTCGCCGCAATGGAGCCTAGAGGGGAAATACACATCCATCAATCACATTCTATTTACATAGAGAAGCACTTTCAACAAACCCATTTGCCACAAAATGGTTAACGGCAAACATGGTTTTAATGAATGTCAGGTTAGTTAAACAGCAGTGGTGGAAAGGCAGAGCTTTGGTCAAGTCGTGCTGCAGGTTAATACCCTGTACCTCCTGTTAATGTTCAGCACAAGGCATCAAACAGCTCAGGGGTGGCGTTAACGCAGGAAAAAAGATCACGCATAAGAAAAATATTGCTGTGTTTTTGAAACACAGATCTAAAATCCTTCTTATTGTAATATCTGCCCAGCATCAGACTAATTGTGTGCTTCAGTTGCACTTCTCCACTCGGATGAGAATTCACAAACGTGCATTCTGTCAGCAGACAGCGCTCAGACTGAAGTGTAGGTACTTTTCTCAGTGTAGCCAGCCTAGTTCTTTGGTAAAATACAAGATTAACTTCAAGAAAAACATTAGGAAATGTAGATGGATATATAATTTCTATGATAAACAGAAATATGATGGCCATGCATCATTTTTGCAAAAAAGCAATTTTACTTGTGTGGCTGCTAGCCAAATAGTGATGCATTTCTGTGAAGCTATTTTCTGCCGAATGTGTCGCAATAATGTATTTTCTGTGAAGGAAAACTATAGTTGCACGCCCCGATCACTCAATTCGGGAACCAAAATAACACTTCACTTTCAATATAAAACAGCAGATTTCTCAGCTCTTACATGTCCCCTGCAGCTCCATTTCCCCTGACTAACATAGTATTTCCTATCTGTTATTATTCAGCACAGGGCATCACAGCTCTATTTCCCCTGACTAACATAATATCTGTTATTATTCAGCACAGGGCATCACAGCTCTATTTCCCCTGACTAACATAATATCTGTTATTATTCAGCACAGGGCATCACAGCTCTATTTCCCCTGACTAACATAATATCTGTTATTATTCAGCACAGGGCATCACATCTCTATTTCCCCTGACTAACATAAATATCTGTTATTATTCAGCACAGGGCATCACAGCTCTATTTCCCCTGACTAACATATTATCTGTTATTATTCAGCACAGGGCATCACAGCTCTATTTCTCCTGACTAACATAATATCTGTTATTATTCAGCACAGGGCATCACAGCTCTATTTCCCGTGACTAACATAATATCTGTTATTATTCAGCACAGGGCATCACAGCTCTATTTCCCGTGACGAACATAATATCTCCTATCCGTTTGAAATTAAAATGTTGGTGCTGGCAGGCCAGAATATTGCTTTTGGGGGGGGGGGGGGGGGGGGGGGGAGAGATTGCTTGCCGAGGAGAAAATCTATAGGGAAAACACTTGTGAGTTGTAGTGGAGTGGGGAGCATTACCTGGTAAGGTGTGGCTGTGCGTGAGCGGGCTGTTCTAACAGCAGCTGCTCCCCCGTAGGTAGTCTTCCCTGGGTAGAAGGGGGAATCCCCCAACTGACTGGCGTTCAGCACTGAACTGCTCAACGTAGACTAGTGGACAAGAAAAACATGGAGGCCGCATGTCAAACAATCACAACGGCTCAAAAACAGTTTCCAAGCCACATGTATGTATGTATGTATGTATGCAGGTTTTCTTGTAACGAATCGATCATTATTGCAGCTGATCAAAGTAAATCACCTTATAATCGATAGCTAAGCAAGTAATGTTAGAGTTTGCGGAATCTCGACTGGCACTCACAGTGGAGGACTGACTTGACTGACTGACACTCACAGTGGAGGAAGTCCCAAAGACAGACAGGTTGAACGCAGGCTTCTTGAGACTGGACTGGGACTGCTGGGGCCCAGAGTGGGTCCGGTCCATCTCCAGAGAACAGAGCTGGGGTAGCAACGTGGTCTTAAAGTTTGGTACATCTGGGTACAGTGAAGAGACATTGTGTGATTACTCAAACTTGTGTCATGCAAATATGTAACAAAGGACTGAATTTCAGTAGTACTGGCTATGGATGCTAAAATGTTATTTTCAAAATTTGGGAAATTATTTCTTAAAGCCACTTTCAAATCATTAAAATATATTCTGCTGACTCTAGAACTCAACAGGATTGTTCGTGGCGAAAACGTGATTCAGTACTCTTACCACACACAATCCACACTACCTTTTTCTGATGCACGTGATGAGAAGCCGCTGGTGGTGGAGATGTTGTCATCCTCGTGCTGGGAGCTGTTGTCCTTGATCTCCTTGACTAGGGAGAAGCTGGTCGACGCCCCAGCGAAGGGGCCCCCAGCGAAGGGGGCGGAGGAGGTGGAGGGCTGGGAGAAAAGGGAGCTTGGTCTCCCCAGGGCAGGGGAGGCATCCAGGGAGGGGAAATGGAGGTGGGAGCGGTTGAGGGGGGGCCTCGACAGAACATCCTGGAAGTTCAGGGATACCCTGCTTGTCGAAGGCTCTGGAGGGGTAGAGGAGAAATGACTAGGGTTAAGATAGGTTGATCCATATTTTGAGCTTCAAAATTGCAATGAAGGGGACCCTTCTCCAGGCTTTTGACATTAACGATCAGTCTGCTGCACAAAAACGGTGTTATGGCTTTACACCTCCTATATTGTGGCTAAAGAGCTGTCTAACAGAACACAGGTGTTCTTTAATGGAAGCCTCTCCAACATAATCCAGGTAGAATCAGGAAGTCATGGATTGAATGTGCATTGAATTCTAAATAAATCATTGACAGTGTCACCAGCAAAGCACCCCCACACCACCTCCTCCATGCTTCACGGTGGGAAATGCACGTGGAGATCATCCGTTCACCCACACCGTGTCTCACAAAGACATGGCAGTTGGAACCAAAAATCTCAAATTTGGACTCCAGACCAAAAGGACAAATTTCCACCAGTCTAATGTCCATTGCTTGTGTTTCTTGGCCCAAGCAAGTCTCTTCTTATTGGTGTCCTTTAGTAGTGGTTTCTTTGCACCAATTCAACCTTGAAGGCCTGATTCAAGCAGTCTCATCTCAACATCAACTGTTCAGAGGTGTCTGTTTCTTGAACTCTGAAGCATTTATTTGTGCTGCAATTTCTGAGGCTGGTAACAAATGAACTTATCCTCTGTAGCAGAGGTACCTCTGGGTCTTCCATTCCTGTGGTGGTCCTCATGAGAGCCAGTTTCATCATAGCGCTTGATGGTTTATGCGACCACACTTGAAGAAATTTCAAAGTTCTTGAAATTTTCCGTATTGACTGAACTTCATGTCTTAAAGTAATTATGGACTGTTGTCTCTCTTAGCTTATTTGAGCTGTTCTTGCCATAATATGGGCTTGGTATTATAGCAAATAGGGCTATCTTGGCTCAAACACATTAAGAAGGAATGAAATTCCACAAATTAACTATTAATAAGGTATACCTGTTAACTGAAATGCATTCCAGGTGAAGCTGGTTGAGAGAATGCCAAGAGTGCAAAGCTGTCATGAAGGCAAAGGGTGGCTATTTGAAGAATCTCAAATATAACACACTTTTTTGGTTACTACATGATTCCATGTGTTATTTCATAGTTTTGATGTCTTCACTATTATTCTACAATGTAGAAAATAGTAAAAATAAAGAAAAACCCTTGAATGAGTAGGTGTTCTAAAACTTTTGACCTGTAGTGAGGTATGGGCCTGAGGGCACAAACGTAGTGTTGTGAATTCTGTAATGAATGTATTGTAATGTTGTTAAAATTGTATAACTGCCTTAAATTTTGCCGGACCCCAGGAAGAGCGGGCAGCAGCTAATGGGGATCCATAATAAATACGACTACTGGAATTAGGCTACACAATCCCAAAACAAAGGATAAAATATATGAAAATATATTACGACCACAATGTGCTAGATCTCTGCCATATGGCATAAATATATTTGATATACTGTATAATATGCCATATCAGCTCACCTGTATTACTGGTAGCGGGCTCCGCAGAGTCCCATCCATCAGGAAGGGGGTCTAACTCCTCACTGCCATTAGGAGGGGCCTGACTGTTCGGCTCCTCCCCCAACATGGCCCCTCCCCCTTCTGCAGTCTCCCCGTTTGTGAAGTATTTCTGCATCCAGGAAGGAACGATGCTCTTGACTGTGTCTGTCACTCGACTAATCAGGCCTGACTGCTGCTGGTGAACAGAAAGAAGAAACAAGGATGGAGATAATAGCGGAGGGAGAAAGAAATGGGAAGGAGGGAGATATTTAGGACAATAAGTTGATATTTAATGAGAAAATAAAAACAATAATGATGAGCATCTATTTGGTGAACATCTGTTATGTGTTGAGAGGAATGTGTTACTAGGTATTGATCGAGAGACAGAGCAGTGGGTGCACGGCAAAGTCATTCCTCTCAAGCGAAGCCCTACTTAAAAGCTCTTAGTAGCCATGTTTCCATTAACTTGTCCAGTGATTGTGTCAATATTTACTAAGTTTGCATTGAAAATAAATGCAACAATTATCTGCTATGGTGTGTTTCCATTTAAATGGTCTTCAATAGATAGAAAAAGCTGTATATAATGATGTCACAGCAAAGAATAACAAATGTTTTGCTAAAACCTAGAGTGTCTAATAAAAATGACGTGGTTGAAGTGTTTCCATTAACCATTTAGGCAAATCGACATTAATAAATTACAGCCTGTCTGCCCTCCCACCTATCTGTCTCATGTCTCAGGTAGCCTGCAAAAGCCAGCATGGATAGAATCAAATCAAATGTGATTTGTCACATGCGCCAAATACAACAGGTGTTGACCTTACAGTGAAATGCTTACTCACAAGCCCTTATCCAACAATGCAGTTCAAGAAATAGAGTTAAGAAAATATTTACTGAAACAAAAAAACAGGCTATATACAGGGGTACTGGTACTGAGTCAATGTGTGGGGGTACATGTTAGTCAAAGTAATTTGTACATGTAGGTAGGAGTAAAGTGACTATGCATAGATAAAACAGTAAGTAGCAGGGTAAAAAAACACTGGGGGGGGGGCAATGTAAATAGTCAGGGTGGCCATTGGATTAATTGTTCAGCAGCCTTATAGCTTGGGGTTAGGAGCTGTTAAGGAGCCTTTTGGACGTAGACTTGGCGCTCCAGTACTGCTTGACTTGCGGTAGAGACAACACTATGACTTGGGTGACTGGAGTCGGACAATATTTTGGGCTTTCCTCTGACACTGCCTAGTATAGAGGTCCTGGATGCAGGAAGCTTGGCCCCAGTGATGTACTACGCCGTACGCACTGCCCTCTGTAGCGCCTTACGGTCAGATGCCGAGCAGTTGCCATACCAGGCGGTGATGCAACCGGTCAGGATGCTCTTGATGGTGCAGCTGTAGAACTTTGAGGATCTGGGGACCCATGACAAATCTTTTCAGTCTTCTGAGGGGGAAAGGTGTGGTCGTGCCCTCTTCACAACTGTCTTGGTGTGGCCATGCAGTCGTGGGTAAACAGGGAGTACAGGAGAGGACTAAGCACGCACCTCTGAGGGGCCCCCGTGTTAAGGATCAGCGTGGCAGATGTGTTGGTGCCTACCCTTATCACCTGGGGGCGGCCCGTCAGGAAGTCCAGGATCCAGTTGCAGAGAGAGGTGTTTAGTCCCAGGGTCCTTAGCTTAGTGATGAGCTTGGAAGAAACTATGGTGTTGAACGCTGAGCTATAGTCAATGAATAGCATTCTCTCACTGCTGTTCTTTTGTCCAGGTGGGAAAGAGCAGTGTGGAGTGCAATAGAGAATGCATCATCTGTGGATCTGTTGGGGCGGTATGTGAATTGAAGTGGGTCTAGGGCATCTGGGATGATGCTGTTGATGTGAGCCATGACCAGCCTTACAAAAGCACGTGATGGCTACCGAATGCAAGAATTTACTAATACTTGAAATATTCGAATAAGTCTCATCTGCCAATGTATAGCCACAGCCCATGGTGAAACTTACTGTAGAGCTGAAATAATTGGATGGTGAAACTTGCATCCAGCCAACCAGAAAAGTGAGGCAAAGCAAGTCAGGCATTCTTGAAAGATTAAGCAAGCAGTAGGCATTTAGAATTAAATGTAGAGACTGGAGCTTTGATAACATACCTTCTCAATTATTCAACAATCATTTGTCACAAGTAAGTTTGACAAAAGAAAAATCCACCCTGTCGAACAGATAAAAATGTTGTTGATCTTCAAAACATTTCTCCTATAGCTGCCGTTTCCATTAAACATGTCGCATTTTTTTTTGCGACATTGCTTGTGTCAAATAAACCTGGGTCAATGGGAACTTGACTAATGAACAGTGGGCCAGACAAGAGTCTGATGCAGCACGGAGCTGGTGCAGCACGGAGCTGGTGCTGCAGTTAATAATGCAATAACAGTACACCCATCTTCTACAGTATATCTAAGCCTATCAACGAGTTACGAGGGACATGCTTCCTGTCTTTAAACCAATATCACAATACAAGATAGTCCCTAAGTGCTACCCAGCTCCATTAACTACACTAAAATGTCCTTTTAGAATGGTTCTGCAGAAACCTCAAGCCTGGGTAAATTTTTGTTGCAGCAGTATAGAGAAAAAGAGAGGACAAGGGGATGTAAAAATGATGTTGCTAGCACCACTTCATATGTACATCGGCTAGTCTACTCTCTTGGGAGCTTTCTACTCCTGATAACGACCATATCTTCCACTCCACTTCTGCTTAACTGCTAAAGCACTGCTTATCTGTAAAAAGCACCAGTTGCGCAGCGCATCTGCTATTCAACCTGTCCACACTAAATCCACAGTGTTTTACCAAGCACGGACCAGTGTAAACAATCACTCTAGATAAGTCTAACTAACCCATGTACCAGGCCCAGCCTCTCAGAGGGCCATTTAGAGCTTGCATGCCTTTGAACGCAGCTCTTGTGATTCTACGGATTTAAGGACACTGCATTTCTCATGTGAATGGGGCCATGAGACCACAGGACCATGCCAGAATGCTGCTCTTATTGTTCTCCCAGGAAGCACTTCTGTGTGGGGTTGAAACAGTGAGATGAGGGTGAATAGGGTCTGGCAGTGTACAATTGACAGATGAAGTTCAAGTGAACCAAAGAGCTGCTAGCCTATACAACAAACTGGACAATGTGTCTGACTGACCGTAGGCTTTTCAAATCCAAAAAGGCCAAGTTCTGTGCGCATTTCAAACCACCGCAGTCATACAGAGCAGCAGTTGAACTTGCATCTGTCCCATTACATGTGCCAGCACAACCATAACTCATAATTAAGGACCACTACTAAAGCTGCCAGATTTCAAACCCTCTGTCAACACGAGCTCGTGGCGCCACACAAACACATAAATGCAATGTTTATGTGCAATGATTTCCTATATGACTGGAAGAGCCTACAACATCACAATATGCCCCTGAGCTAGGGGTAGTTAGCTCCATGACTCACTTTCTGACTAGAGACCACACATGTTTAAACAAGACTACTAGGCCTTCCTATATCAGTACGGGGGGGGGGGGTGTAATCTACAAGGGAGTGCATGCACGGTCAAGGGAGGCCCAATCTATCTGTAAAGTTAAGAGAAGCTACATGGTTGGTCCACCACAGTTCAAAATGGCAGACAAAGTGAGAGTGGGTTTACTGGAAATCCCCCCGCAACCAAAATTATTTATTAGCGATTTCACTCTCCAGTAACATGAAAAAAGCTGCTGTGATGACACCATTCCAAACGTTTACATTAAAAACTGAGTAGGTCTACTGCTTCCCTCTCAAGCATTTCCCAGTTGATAGGAGAGAATTTATGCTTGTGGGGTCCAATGAAACAAATGGAATAATCAGCTGACATGAAGGCCCAAACAAAACCCCAACTGGAAGTTTGAGTTCACTGGTCGAAAGTAAACTCCAAGTGAAACATTCCACTAGTTTGCTTTGGCCTACACATGCTCTTTATTATTACTGCTGGCAGACTATCTGCTATCACTTTCCAATGACCAATCTAGTAGGGATGCACAATATAGTCGATGAACATATTGGAATAGGACGATATTTACTAAAAATGATAACATCGGTATCGGTCCCAAGTCTAATTTATCGCTAATGTGCAAAACCGATGTCAAAGCTGACATACATATCTATTTAACATAGGTACATGACGTAATGACGCCGCACAACATTTTGCGCTACACATGGCACACAGCATTCCTAACCTAACCAACAATGTCTGTTGTGTGGATGGCGCAGGCAACAAGTCGAGCAGTCATTTGAAAGAGTAAGAAAATTTCAGCAAGACAACTCAAAGACAAAATTCATTAAACGCCAAGATAATGGAATCCATTGCCCTTGACAATCAACCGTTCTCTGTCGTGTGAGATGTTCGCTTTCGCCAACTGGTCAAGCACCGGTAAACGTTACCCTACCAGAGTTATACAGTAACAGCATCACTACTATTAGCTTCACGACATACTATGGAACACCGCTCGGGTCTTTGCATTTCAAAAAAGATACGTCAAATAACACAGCTCTATTATAGAATGTTGTGTGTTCTGAATTTGCACGTGCAAGCCAAGCGCCACCACTACTATCAGGAGCACTGTCAAAGCTGTAAAAAGTCTGCAAACAAGCAAACACCAATCATGAACGATGTGTTTACAATACCGCGTTGGTAATAAAGTATTTTTTGTTTGACCACAACTTCTGGGGTACCTAGCTAGCACCAATACAACCAGCCTGAAAACAAATGACCAATAGAAACTAATCATTTTCATTATTCTTAGCAATGATTTTGGAATCCTTGTAACTAAGTATTAGCTAGGTAGCCACTTGTTGTTCGCCTACTGAAATTGAACTTCATTAAATTAAAAGAAATAGCTAGCCAGCCACTTAACCCTGTTGCCCAAAGCTAACGTTATAAGTAGCCAGCTAGCTTAATCTGGCTAGTGAGGCTCGACCAGACCGGGTTGTGAAGCTAGCCACAATAAGGATTAGGCACAATAGTGGAATTTGCGGTTTGCCTTCAAAAAAAAGGTGTCATTGACAGTGATGCAGATGGATACTACAATTGGTGGAATCATGCAATATTTAGACTAGATAATGTTAAACAAGGTTGGAATGTGACAATGAAATGGGGTATCAGTCTACTCGATCTACACAGAACACAACTGTGAAGAGTTTACGCAAATATTAGCGTTGTAGCTCTTATCGCGGGACTACGACTGTGTGAAATCACCTCACCAGTCAGCCTATTGCGTGTATTGACATTCATTTTGCACTATAGAGCTTCACCTAAGGATTGGGGATCAATGAAATGGGGTATCAGTCTACTCAATACCCAAGACATTATTTCCCATGTCCTCAGAGTTATCAGACTCAAAAACATCCACGAAGTATTGTTTTTCCTCAGGAATAGTGTTCAATACACATAGGTTGACAATAAATGTGGCTCAATTCACAGTTGTTTCAGAGACCAGCAATAAGAGGTACGATGCTAATGTTCTCTGGGTGTCACTGAGTAGACTGATACCTATGGATTGTGGATCAATGACTTGGGGTAAGGCTCTACAGTGAAATAAGTATGCCCCAATGCAATTCTAAAGTATAATACATCAGTGAGACTAACAGATTTTTGTCAAATTAACAAATTGTCTTTTGTTGATTTTATATAACATTACAAGCTCGTTTAGCATGATCTATTCAATTATGGCATAATTCTACTATTTGTATTCATTTGCATCACTGTCAATGTTTTATTTCACCTTTATTTAACCAGGTAGGCAAGTTGAGAACAAGTTCTCATTTACAATTGCGACCTGGCCAAGATAAAGCAAAGCAGTTCGACACATACAACAACACAGAGTTACACATGGAGTAAAACAAACATACAGGCAATAATACAGTAGAAAAATAAGTTTATATACAATGTGAGCAAATGAGGTGAGATATGGGAGGTAAAGGCCATGGTGGCAAAGTAAATACAATATAGCAAGTAAAACACTGGAATGGTAGATTTGGTCAGTGACAGTTTTATTTTGAAGGCTAACCACAAAGTTCACTATTGTGGCTAGCTTCACATAGATGGGTCAGACCACCATCAATCAAATAAGAACTGTCTTATAAATTAGGGTTATTTTAGATGACACCTATCTATATAGTTAGCTAACTATAGCTACTGAAACACATGGTTTGCTATGTTTTTGGGGAAGAACATTGTTTGCATCCATGAGCTAGATAGTTTTTATTTATGACCATCACCGTAGGTGCTTGAGACAACTTTACCAGCATCATAGCATACATAGATGAATCGATGAATAGCGATGAATATGAAATACGAGTAATAGCGCAATCAATGTGTAATAACTATGTAGAAAATGTATGAACACGTTAAATTATTATGTGACGTGCAGTCATATTCAGGTAAAATAACAGTAGTGTTATTTGACATGCAAAGACCCCATAGTATGAGAAATCCTGGTTGAGAATGACATGACTGACCAAATGAACAACAAAACAGCACAGAATGTAAGTGAAAGAAATAGGTCTTGATTATGTCTTACTGGTAATGGGGACATAGGTAAATGCCAACAAAATGTATTTTTGATCATTGTGATATGTAACCTTTATTTAACTAGGCAAGTCAGTTAAGAACAAATTCTTATTTCCAATGACGGCCTACCCTGGGCCAATTGTGCTCCACCCTATGGGACTCCCAATAACAGCCAGATGTGATACAGCCTGGATTCGAACCAGGGACTGTAGCGACGCCTCTCACACTGAGATGCAGTGCCTTAGACTGCTGCATCCATGTGTTACCTATTTAATTGTACTAGAATGCTTAAAAGGAGGCTAAAATTGTAAATACCTGTATCGTTTCTTTGGCAAGGAAAATATCAGATATCGGTCAAAAAAAATTGCCCAGGGACAATTAATTTATAGGGAACTCCTAAATGGTGCATTGTCCCTGTCATCTGAAATAAATATATATATAAATAAAATAGATTTACTGACATGTATTGAGGACAATGAAAACCTACTGTGGGATTTCATGTCAAGTTAATGGTCCTGAAAATCTGGATAATGATATGACTTAGAATGACCCTGTTCTAAACAACATGGACAACCATTACCAGTCATTCTAAAATCCCATCCAACAGACTGGTTGCAAGTCAAATAAGCGGGACCTGTATTGAATTTACCTGCAAAAAAATAAATATCCACAAAAATCAGGTGAGCAGTCCAATAAATCCCAGTTACTTTCTGCAGTTTACTGCCGTTATCTAGCTAGATAAATAAGAAATTAGCTAGGAATCTATATAAATATCAAGAACAGCGCAACACAAGTTAGCTACTACACAGATATTCGAATTTCCAACTGTAGCTACACAACAACAAAAAAATCACCTACAACTAGCAAGCAGTACGACTAACGTAGAGGGATCAATGAACCCTGCTCAGTGCATATGTATCCCGCCTTTCTTGTGGTGTGTTCTCACTGGGCTACGACTGGTTACGTTTCCACACCGCCTCACATTTATGCCCCTTTCGAAATGTACAAAACCAGGTCATAATATTGCCTTGATTTAAAGAAATATGGTAACAGACTGAATAGCTACCATCACGGACTAATGTTGACAGTTAGTTTACTTATTGTATTTGTGTTGCCTTTGCTTTGTAACGTTAGATTGTTACCACATCGTAACGTTAACTAGCCTCTACTTGCTTAGCTAGTGGTCACTAAAACAATACTTTATTAACTAACGTTACCGAACTCGTTAACTATCACAGTGCGCACTACATATTAACGTTAGCTAGCAACTAGTATCTAGCTAAACGGATAAAGAAACGGAAATATACCCCACTGCCGACTGTATTTAAAAACATAGAAAATATATAGTTAAATACTTTCATGATTTAAGTTAGATAATGTAAGCCACAAAGAACTGATATGATATGCCATAGCTAACGTTACATGACAATGACGTTGGCAGCGAGACAATGAAAAGCTAACAAATGATACCTAGCTTGTACATTTGGCTAGCTGTTAGCATCATAACCTAGATAACTACTTGCTAGTGCATAGCTACGCAGCAGGTACGCAAACTTGACAAGAAGCCAGTGTTACGTCTAAGCTAGTAAAGTACAATATTTCTACACGACAGCGTGTTAAATAAGTATGGCTGCCGTTAGTCTTACAGTAAACTGTCTTAAAAAGATACACACCTGTTAACAGATATTCGCTGGTAATATTAGCTTGTTCCCCGAACCAGCAAAATGTCTATCACTTTGCTAAATTAGCTAGTTAGCTAGCTTGACACAGCGTGGAGGCCATGAGCGCTAAGACTAGGCCGCACAAAATGTCTCAAAGAAAACAATAACACAAGAGCGAAAAGACAACTGTTAACAAACTACATGCTAGCCTTCAATGTGGAACATCCATACGAACTTGGTCATTTCATTTACCTGTTTGCTTTTGGCGTAAGGTTTAGAAGCGATATGATATCTTCTGCTTCTAATTTTCCCTCCACCCGTGTCCGCCATGGCTAGATCGAATCTCGACTAGCCGCCAGATAGTTGTCCTGTCATATCCTTGAGTTCAGCGCGCTCAGTCCTCCAACATACCATCATGCAAGGAAGCTTCACGTAAATGAGAACTATGGGAAATGTAGTTTAGGCATTAATCACGCTTGTGCGCCTCTGCCAATAACTCTTAAATGTCAATTTTCAAAGGCCTTTGGTTTGACAAGGGTATTAATTTCGTATGCGATTTGTTAGACAACACAGGGGAGTTTCTGCCGTTTGATGAGTTTATTGGTCAATTTCAGGTTAATATTACTCAGAGAAAATATATTAAGGTTCGCAAAGCAATTCCACTTCCTTTACTTGGACTTATTCAGAACACTTTGCTGTATTGTCAGGTTGTTCCCACTTTTCCATGTTTACAAATGAATGACTTGAACCTTTTGGATAAAAACAAATCAACAATAAGTGGATACGATTGTCAGTTAAGTAATTTTTGGTGATTATAATTCAATATATTGCTATGGAAGTGACCAACCCATGCTATGGTCAAAAACGACTACTTTTTACCAGGTTAATTGTCCAGTTATCCCAAAAGTTAAAGAAACTTATTTAAAAAAAAATTCTTCCATCTAGCCAATTAAGGACTCATTGTACAAAAGATTCAAATTTGACAAAGTGCATTGTGTTTTTTGTTCCTCTGATTCTGAATCTATAGAGCATTTATTTTTTTCATGCCACCATTCCAGTAAACTATGGTTGTGTATAAAATCTCCAAAATTACCTATGTTTACCTTTGATGATGTTAAATGGCATTATGCTTATCCTTGTAATGACGATCATAACTATTTTATTAACATTATTATTGTCCTGGCCAAATAACTATATTCACAAATGTAAACATTGGTAGGAAAATTCCTTATTTAGGTTTTTTTCATTGAACTGTTACAATTTTATAAAGTTGGAAAATTTAGAGGTCATGTCTCTGAATGTCTGTTAATGTCTCATTGCCTTGTCACATCTAAATGATGTCCATGCCTGTTGTTTTATTATTTTATTTATTCATTGGATTCACAGGAATGTCCCTGTATTGATGTATAATATTATTTTTTTTACATAAATATCAAACATATCTGACATTGCCCTGAGTGACAAGTGAAATGAACAGGCTTAATAATGTGACGTTGCCTACATTTCCCAGTGAAAAATAAATAAATACCAGTTGCGTAAAGTACTTAAGTAAAAATACTTTACAGTACTACTTAAGTCGTTTTTTGGGGGGAATCTGTACTTTACTATTTATATTTTTGACAAATTTTACTTTTTTATCCCATACATTTTCCCTGGCACTTTAAAGTATTTGTTACATTTTGAATGCCTAGCAGGACAGGAAAATTGTTTATTCAAAGCATCCCTGGTCATCCTTGAGTGTGCCCCTGGCTATCTGTTAATGTAAAAAAATATATATATATTAAATAGTTTGGTCCGGTTTGCTTAATATACAGATTTACTTTTGATACTTAATTATATTTAAAATCACTTTTTCTTGAGTCATTTTCTATTAAGGTATCTTTACTTTTACTAAAGTATTACAATTTGGTACTTTTTCCACCATTGATGAAAACAAACAGTTGCACTAGAATCAGACCTTCAAAACATGTGTATGCATGCATTCTTTTGTCATAGTGTAATTTGTTCAAACCACAAAGCATGGGAAATTGATGGGAATATATTTTTTCCCCAAACACTCCAGTAATAAATCCACTGACACAACAATGAGATTAATTTGTTTTTCGTAAGAATGATTCTCTGCTGCCACCTACTGGTAGAAACTGTTTGTACACAAAAGACTACAAAACAAAAACAATTCTTTGTCCTGTTTAAAATATTTATTAGAAAGCTATATTTATATAAATTATCTTGTAACAGTATGCAGTAGACATAATTCATACAAAACAAATGCACTCTTAATTCTTGTATAAAAACAATGGTTAATCATATTACCTTTCACACACTCACTTAAACAAAGTGGGTCATCATGACATGATCAACATTTTAAACATTTAAGGCCTGGAATTATCTTAAAAACAGATCTGTCCAAACAGGATTGAGACCAACTCCATTTCAATACTAGTCAGTTGTAAAAATGTATTGAAATTATCTTCGAAATTCTCATAGAAAAATGTGAACTCTGACTTTCAATATTTGGCTTGAATTGATTGAGTTAAAATAAGTATCAATAATAAACTCTGAATACGGAAAAGGGAAACCAGGCATCTAAAACATTCAGGCTTTGACTTCACATAATTTAGGTTTTCATTGTAAGTTAAATAAAATCCATCCTGTAATATTTATGGTCATCATTTGAACAAAAGAGGGGGAAGAGTGGGAAGAGTAAAAATGCACCTTGGTGTTCAGTAAATTCTGTGAAGATTGTAAACTCAACAGTTGGTGCCTCCTCATCAAGTGGTAAATGCGGTCACCCAAGTGTAGTAAGTTGTTCTGGGTAAGAGCGTTTGCTAAATTACTAATGTAAATGTAGTGAAGCTCTCTGCTCAGGCTTTTCCATTCAGTTTATGCTTCATTTATCTCATCATTGTTCTTCAACCAATGTAATATCCCCACCTCTTGAACCTCCTTACCCAAATTCTCTTCCTTCCATCTCCCCACAGAGTTGTTGGATGTAGTAGGGATGTACCGTAGTCCCTTCATTGGCTCTCATTGCTTTTAATCTTCGTGTCCATTGACAGCTTTGGTTCTCGCAGAGCCTCTCCCTTGTTTAGATGGGCTGGCTGAGTTATTCCAAGAGTCTCTCTCACCTACAAGAGGATACATTTGGAAATACGCTCTTTGACAAACACCAGCAAATATATACAGTTGATGTTGGAAGTTTACATACACCTTAGCCAAATACATTTAAACTCCGTTATTCACAATTCCTGACATTTAATCCTAGTAAAAATTCCCTGTCTTAGGTCAGATAGGATCACCACTTTATTTTAAAATGTGAAATGTCAGAATAATAGTAGAGAGAATGATTTATTTCAGCTAATATTTCTTTCATCACATTCCCAGTGGGTGAGAAGTTTACATACAGTCAATTAGTATTTGGTAGCATTGCCATTAAATTGTTTAACTTGGGTCAAACGTTTCGGGTAGCCTTCCACAAGCTTCCCACAATAAGTTGGGTGAATTTTGGCCCATTCCTCCTGACAGAGCTGGTGTAACTGAGTCAGGTTTCTAGGCCTCCTTGCTAGCACACACTTTTTCAGTTCTGCCCACAAATGTTCTATAGGATTGAGGTCAGGGCTTTGTGATGGCCACTCCAATACCTTGGCTTAAGGACAACAAAGTCATTTTGCCACAACTTTGGAAGTTTGCTTGGGGTCATTGTCCATTTGGAAGACCCATTTGCGACCAAGCTTCAACTTCCTGACTGATGTCTTGAGATGTTGCTTCAATATATATCCACATAATTTTCCATCCTCATGGTGCCAGCTATTTTGTGAAGTGCACCAGTCCCTCCTGCAGCAAAGCACCCCCACAACATGATGCTGCCACCCCCGTGCTTCACAGTTAGGATGGTGTTCTTTGGCTTGCAAGCTTCCCCCTTTTTCCTCCAAACATAACGATGGTCATTATGGCCAAACTGTTCTATTTTTGTTTCATCAGACCAGAGGACATTACTCCAAAAAGTACGATCTTTGTCCCCATGTGCAGTTGCAAACCGTCGTAAGGATTTTTTTATGGCGGTTTTGGAGCATTGGCTTCTTCCTTGCTGAGCGAGGTTGTCGATATAGGACTCATTTTACTGTGGATATAGATACTTTTGTACCTGTTTCCCCCAGCATCTTCACAAGGTCCTTTGCTGTTGTTCTGGGATTGATTTGCACTTTTCGCTCCAAAGTACGTTCATCTCAAAGAGACAGAATGCTTCTCCTTCCTGTGCGGTATGACGGCTGCGTGGTCCCATGGTGTTTATCCTTGCATACCATTGTTTGTACAGATGAACGTGGTACCTTCAGGCAGGTCCATTTGCTGTCATCTAGTAGACATTTTGCTCAATTTCCCTCAGCAATGTTTAGACTGTTGTTGTTCATGTTTTGTTGTGTTCTAGTGTACTATAGAATATATTGCTTTCTTATTCTTGACACTTCTCCCAGTCTTATTTAAGGTTAGAACTACCTTTCTAAGTGTTCAGATACTTATAGCTTGGAGTTGTATTTTTATGATAACGTAGCTACAGTATTTCACTTTTTAATGTGTATAGTATTGCTTACTAGGTGTGTTCCCACTCCCTCTTCAAATTAGGGCTAATTTGATAAGCTGTTCAAAAGAGGATATTGTATTATTTCTTTGTACTCCCTGACGAAGGCCATGCAGCTGAAACGCATCAGATTTTTAAAACCTTGTTTCTATTGAACATGCCATACAAATAAAGGCATTTTAATTAATTATATGAAGAGTGCCTTGGCTGATTTCTTTGGATTTTCACATGATGTCAAGCAAAGAGGCACCGAGTTTGAAGGTAGGCCTAAAATACATCCACATGTACACTTCCAATTGACTCAAACTATGTCAATTAGCCTATCAGAAGCTTCTAAAGCCATGACATCATTTTCGGGAATTTTCCAAGCTGTTTAAAGGCACAGTCAACTTAGTGTATGTAAACTTCTGACCCACTAGAATTGTGATACAGTGAATTATAAGTGAAATAATCTTTCTGTAAACAACTGTTGGAAAAATTTCTTGTGTCATGCACAAAGTAGATGTCCTTACCGACTTGCCAAAACTATAGTTTTTGCTAAAACTATAGAAATTTGTGGAGTGGTTGAAAAACAAGTTTTAATGACTCCAACCTAAGTATATGTAAAGTTCGGTATATTTTCTATATAAAAATACCTCATTCAACTTACGTCGAACGCTTACCTGTAATGACATCAGGGCTGTAACCACATGACTCTATCAGGTTGCTATTGTCACTCTCAGAGACGCTCTAGAAAAGATGGTTCTTGATAGTCAGTTAGAGGCAAAAATAACAATTAGAAAGACAAAACTACACTAGACAAAGGCCGACATAGCCTTTCTGTGCAATAGACTGGAAACTGGCTGCAGACTTACCTTTAACTCAGGCTCATACTTCTGCTCATACCGCACCATCCCATACAGACAGAGAAGTGTGATGAAAGCCTACAGAGAGAGAGAGAGAGAGATGTAGAGAGCACTGACAACACAATGGGAGCCCTTACAGTACCACCCACATAGCAGTCACATGTCAGAGCATACCAATGGTATTACACAGTCTAAATAACATGTCATTGTTATGGACACTTGAGGTATGGTAATTGAAGCAGGGAGAATTGTTTTGGAGGTTAACACATACGCACACATGCACACACAGCGAGAGAGAAAGATAGAGACACACACACAGCCCTTACCACACACAGAAGCCACTGGAACACAGACCGAGCTTGTGTTTTGGAGAACACGTCCTGTCCAAACTTGACGCACACCAGGGCCTCCAGGAAGGCTATGGCCCTGTGGGTTAGATAGAGACCGTTGTTAACGGGCCTCCAGGAAGGCTATGGCCCTGTGGGTTAGATAGAGACCGTTGTTAACGGGCCTCCAGGAAGGCTATGGCCCTGTGGGTTAGATAGAGACCGTTGTTAACGGGCCTCCAGGAAGGCTATGGCCCTGTGGGTTAGATAGAGACCGTTGTTAACGGACACTGACCACCAACAAACATTCACCTCTAACAATAATTACATTTTACAACAGGCATTATCTATTAGAAAATATCTATTTGTTTTTTATTAAACAATGGCCCCATCTTTTTGTTAATCACACTATGTTAAGATACACCAAAAAATTACAACACCAAAAAAAAAATCCCAGAAAACAAATATTTGCTCCTTAATATTTGCTCATTTCCTCCTTAATTTTAGTCACCAGACTGCAGAGGGTACTTAGACTTTCGCTGAGCTTATAATATTGAAGGGGTGAAGCCAGGGGCATATAAGGGCCTCATTGTTTTGTATTTTATAGTGAGAGAGCAAGAGAAAGTAAGTCTGGTTCCCATGGTTACCAAAGCCTAGTCGGGGCAATCACCAGCTTGGGACAGCGATGAGGTCAGCATCAACATTTTGAACAAAATTGGACGTGACCCAATTTGCCATCCACAGCATTTCTGAGACGTTTGTCAATGACGTGGTCCCAAGATTAGAGTGGAGTTCAGCAACTGCAGGAAATGGCCACTAGAGGATACAGGAAAGACTCACCCAAACATCCAGCACTGTGTTCCCACTCGTTTGCACTGTGTGTCTGTCAGATATGCATAATACTGTCTGAGAGAACAGGAAGACAAACATTCAATACAGCCATCACAACAACGACTGTCATCAAGATAAACAGAAGGGTTTACAGAAATCATTTAAAACTTCTTCCAACTCAATTCCATCTATACGAAAAGAGACTGCACGTGTCGAACAGCCATAATTCCCTTCTGCCTCTAGAATGTAGAGTACACGTGTGGAGTGGTGTGGTGGAAAGGGCCCCTACCGTACAGTAGGGGCTGTGATGATTCCAAGAAGGAGAATCCGGCACCAGCTGAGAGCGTGAGACGCCTGGAACACGAAGATGTGCTTCAGGAAGAACGTGTTCAACTCAGTCAGCTGTTTAGAGGAAAGGAGGTAAAGACAGACAGGAAGTAAAGTCGTAGTACAGCAACATGTATATTAAAACATCACTGTCCACACAGCTTAGATATCATACAATCTACCCCATAACCTTCAGGTATGTAGTAGGATCATAGAAAACATACCAACTGCTCAACTACAAAAAAACACCACACATTTTTGTAAATAGTTGAACTCCATTTGTTTCCCAAAAGAGTTCAATCACAAATTACTTTCAAGTCAATATACACAGAGTAACTACATAAAACTGGATTCTGACTTCTAACCCTGGCACTAAATGCTATGTATCATTTCCAGGTCAGAGGGTAGAGCTCACCTGCCAGAGGATCATAAAGACGTAGATCCCTGCCACCCTCTGGAAGGAGGACTTGGGGTCTAACCATCGTACGTAGGTCCAGCTTGCTGGGGTGAACTGGAGCACAACCCGCTTCAGCTTCCCTGTGGTTGTGTGGATGTCTCTGAAGACACAGCATAAATACAGATATACATAGAGGCATACACTTACGCACTGGGAAGTAACACCGATGGGTGTTGACAGACAGTTAGGCTCACAAGGTTAAACACAGAGATACTGTACAGGCATAAAGAGAGATACATAGACGAGAAAGCACACATGCACTAAATCAGAGCAGGCAGCAATTCCATAGAATAAATGTATTTTAATTGGGACTGGTGAACTGTATTGTGTCATCTGGGCTCCCGAGTGGCGCAGCGGTCTAAGGCACTGCATCTCAGTGCAAGAGGCATCACTACAGTCCCTGGTTCAAATCCAGGCTGTATCACATCCGGCTGTGATTGGGAGTCCCATAGGGCGGCGCACAATTGGCCCAGCGTCTTCTGGGGTAGGCCGTCATTGTAAATAAGAATTTGTTTTTAACTGACTTGCCTAATTAAATAAAATTAAAATCTGTCATGATACTACAGGAGAAGGGAGGAAACCAATAGGAGGAGAACTCACTTGATGCTGGCCCATTGGTAGGTCCGCATCTCCAAGAAGCGACACACAGTCATGCCCAACCAGATGCCCCCTCCATTACACAGCAGGATGTCCAGGATCAACTGGTCCCACCAGCACTCAGCAAAGTTAGGCAGCAGGTGCATGAAGAACAGCTGAGGGAGAGACAGACACATAGAGACAAAGGTGAATGGGGAGCTACAAACTTACTCAAAACATGCCAATGCAATAGAATATTTCAAATCAATCAGAGCCTAAATACTGTTTGAAACCTAAATGGGATCTGTTGACGGAAATCGAGCAGTACTTCACAAAGATACGTGTCCCAAACAGCACCCTATTCCCTTTATAGTGCCCTGCTTCTGACCAAGGCCGTTGCTCTGCTCAAAATAAGTGCACTGTATAGGGAATAGGGTGCCATTTGGGAAGCAGACACAGACTTCCTGACAGTTCACTGCATATTCCTGCAGGGGGAGAAAGGCCAGGTAAGACACAGACGAGCCAGGTAAGACACGGACACAGAAGAGCCAGGTAAGACACGGACACAGACACAGAAGAGCCAGGTAAGACACGGACACAGATATGGAAGAGCCAGGTAAGACACGGACACAGACACGGAAGAGCCAGGTAAGACACGGACACGGAAGAGCCAGGTAAGACACGGACACAGACACAGAAGAGCCAGGTAAGACACGGACACAGACACGGAAGAGCCAGGTAAGACACGGACACAGAAGAGCCAGGTAAGACACGGACACAGACACAGAAGAGCCAGGTAAGACACGGACACAGACACGGAAGAGCCAGGTAAGACACGGACACAGACACGGAAGAGCCAGGTAAGACACGGACACGGAAGAGCCAGGTAAGACACGGACACAGAAGAGCCAGGTAAGACACGGACACGGAAGAGCCAGGTAAGACACGGACACAGAAGAGCCAGGTAAGACACGGACACAGAAGAGCCAGGTAAGACACGGACACAGAAGAGCCAGGTAAGACACGGACACAGAAGAGCCAGGTAAGACACGGACACAGAAGAGCCAGGTAAGACACGGACACAGAAGAGCCAGGTAAGACACGGACACAGAAGACCCAGGTAAGACACGGACACAGAAGACCCAGGTAAGACACGGACACAGAAGAGCCAGGTAAGACACGGACACAGAAGACCCAGGTAAGACACGGACACAGAAGAGCCAGGTAAGACACGGACACAGAAGAGGCAGATGAGACACGTAACAAGACAGTGGTGGCTCAGCAGTATGGTGAGTCATGATGATGCTAGCCTTGGATGCCCAGGCTTTGCTCACATATAGTTGAGTCAAAGAGATTTGTAAGGAAGGCCTTTGCGAGACTATGATGGTGCAAATTCATGCTGAATGGCGCTGGAGGGAATAGCAGGCGTTTTACAGGCTCCTGACCAATTGCGCTATTTGGTGCATTTTTTTGCGCAGATTGTAACTTTTTTTGCACATAATGTTTCTGCCATTGTTTCCTATGACCGAAAAGAGCTTCTGGACATCAGAACAGCCATTACTCACCTTTATTTCGACGAGGACTTATAATTCAATGAGTCAGAGGCGAAAGAGATATTGATTATTGCGGACCAGGACCAAATACCGACACTCGAAGGAGGAGAAGATGGCGCCATAGAGGCCGGCCTGCGGGATACCTGACGAGACTACATCGGAGAGCGGATAAATCACCTCTACCCTCCGTTCTATTGGCGAACGTGCAATCACTGGAGAATAAACTCAGTATCCTATCAATGTGATCTGAAGAACTGTAATATCCTATGTTTCTCAGAGTCGTGGCTGAACAAGGAAATGGTATATATAAATAAATGTTTTTTCTATACATCGGTAGGACAGAACGATGGCATCGAGGAAGCTCAGAGGAGGGGGTGTGTCTCTTTGTTAACAACAGCTGGTGCGCAATCTCTAATATTAAGGAAGTCTAGAGGTTCTGCTCGCCTGAGTTAGAATACCTCATGATAATCTATAGACCACATTTTTTCCCAAGAGTGTTTTCAACTATATTTTTCATAGCTGTCTATTTACCACCACAAACCAATGCTGGCTCTAAAACCGTACTCAACGAGCCGTATATGTCCATAAGCAAACAAAAGAATGCTCACCCATAGGCGGCGCTCCTAGAGGCTTTAATGCAGGAAAACTGAAATCCGTTTTACCTCATTTCTATCAGCATGTCACTTATGTAACTTGTGGCAAAAAAAAAATAATCTAGATCACCTTTACTCCACACACACACACACACACACACACACACACACACACACAGAGAGAGACGCATACAAAGCTCTCCCTGCATTTGTCAGATTTGATCGTAACTCTATCCTCCCGATTCCTGCTTACAAGCAAAAACTCAAATATGAAGTACCAGTGACGCGCTCAATACGAAAGTGGTCTGATGAAGCGGATGCTAATCTAAAGGACTGTTTCGCTAGCAGAGAATGGAATATTTTCCAGGATTCATCTGATGACATTGAGGAGTTTACCATATCAGTCACCGGCTTCATTAATAAGTGCATGGATGACGTCGTCCCCACAGTGACCATACGTAGATATCTCAGACAGAAGCCAAGGATTACAGGCAGCATCCGCACTGAGCTAAAGGCTATGGCTGCTGCTTTCAAGGAGCGGGACACTAATTCGGACGCTTATAAGAAATCCCGCTATGCCCTCCAACGAACCATCAAACAGGCAAAGCGTCAAAAAAGGATCAAGATCGAATCCTACTACACCGGCTCAGACTGTCGTCAGATGTGGCAGGGCTTGCAAACTATCACAGATTACAAAGGGAAACGCAGCCACGAGCTGTCCAGTGACGGAGGCCTACCAGATGAGCTAAATATATTCTGTGCTCGCTTCGAGGCAAGCAACACTTAACCATGTATGAGAGCACCAGCTGCTCCAGACAATTGAGTGGTCACACTCTCCATAGCCCTTATTTTACTATGTAAGTTGACTAAGAACACATTCTCATAAACAACCTAGAGAATAGTTGCAGGGGAAGATGAATGAGCCAATTGGAAGCTAAGGGTGATTAGGTAGGCATGATAATATGAGGGCCAGATTGAAGATATAGCCAGGACACTGGGGTTAACACCCCTACTCTTAGGATAAGTGCCTTGGGATCTTAAGTGACCACAGTGAGTCAGGACACCCATTTAACATCCCATCCGAAAGACAGCACTCTACACAGGGCAATGACCCCAATCACTGCCCAGGGTAATGACCCCAATCACTGCCCTGGGGAATTGGGACTTATTTATTTTTAGACCAGAGGAAAGAGTGCCTCCTACTGGCCCTCCAACAGCACTTCCAGCAGAATCTGGTTTCCCATCCAGGGACTGACCAGGACCAACCCTACTTAGCTTCAGAGGCAAGCCAGTAGTAGGATGTAGGGTGGTATGCTGCTGGTTAACATTCACAGACGGATTACCACGACGCATACTTAGAGCATAAGCTGACAAGCTGGCATGTATCTTCCCTGACATTTTCAACCTATCCATAAACCAATCTGTATTCCTATGTTTCAAGCAGACCACCATAGTCCTTGTGCTCAAGAAAGCCAAGGTAACCAATGTCTAAAGGACTATCGCCCCATAACACTCTCATTTGTAGACATGAAATTCTTTGAAAGGCTGGTCATGGCTCATATCAACACCATCATCCCAGTATTTTACTGGGTGACTTTCACTTAAGTCATTTTCTATTAAGGTATCTTTACTTTTACTCAAGTATGACAAGTGGGTACTTTTCCCACCACTGATTAAATAGTTAACCAAATAGCTACACGGACTATCTGCATTGACCCATTTTGCACTAACTCAACTCATCACATACACTGCTGCTACAGTTTATTATCTATCCTGTTGCCTAGTCACTTTTTCCCTAACTATATCTACCTCAATTACCTCGTACCCCTGCACATGGAGTCTGTACTGGTACCCCGTGTATATAGCCAAGTTATCCTTACTCATTGTGAATTTATTCCTGGTTATAATTTTCCTATTATTTCTCCCTGCATTGTTGGGAACGGCGAATAAGTAACAACTTCACTGATAGTCAAAACCAATTGTTTATGAAGCATTTGACAAATTAAATGTTATTTGAAGTGTAACAGCGATTTCATTTTCTTTATCTCACAGCTTTTGCATGATGAGATAAGTTATCAATATTTAACAATAAAAGTTTTACCAATAAGGTTTTGTGAAACTGTCCCTTATACATGGCAACAGTATCCAGCATGGGCAGAGCAGGCCAGTCGTTTAACCCAAGGCTGAATAATCCTATAGGCTCAGTGGTAGCTCTGTCCTCAACGTCTTATGGTTCACCCTCTTACACAAAGCTGGTATTACCTGCACAAATTTAATTGGATGACATTAACACATAGGGATTGGTGGAGTAGAGAAACCAAACTCAAACTATGATCACTTAATCAGCATCTAGGGCAACTTCACCCTACTCCCAAATATGGTGTCTGGCATGAGGTGGATACTGTAGCATACTGAGATCATAATGACTCACCATGACATCAGCCTCACGGGTAGCGTAGCGTAGGTTGGGGTCCACCCAGTACATGAGCCTCTTCACCTGGGCCCAGTTCAGGAAGATGAGGAAGACCAGGAACAGGAAGTACAGAACACTCAGACCTGACAACAACAGGAAGGAACCAATCAGAGCGGAGTTCCATGGACATGGTTCCATAGAGGTGCTCCACTGACGATGTAACTTGTTGAACGGTGCAGTAGGACTACTCACCAAATACCATGCGCCAAATTGCAGGATGTGGTCTTGTGAATGGACCTGAAGTGGATAAATACCATTATCAGAGTGGATCGACCAAAACCCTCATATACTGCATTTCAAAAGTGAACGTAGCATAACCGCTAGCAGTAGGTGTACCATTCACTCGCACAGTCAAAACCAGAAAGACCTGAATGTCTATTAACCATTGATCTACACTAGAACAACATTCCTCCCACCCATCAACATTCAGACACACCCTTTCTACCAGGTGCTGGGCTGGGTTATTGACAAGTACAAGGCAGTGACATTGAGTGACTACCATTGGGGAATGCCAGGACACTGATGACAAGGAAGAAGGAGACAACCAACAGGAAACCCACTCGAAAGTTGTTGTCAACATCAGCATCATCCCTGGAAAAGAGAGCAGGGTTTGATGTCAAAAAGCATTGGCTGAGATTTGCAATTTGTACATTATTCTCAGAGGATGAAGTGAGGTTTACTATGATACAGTAAATGTGGCATTCAAATGTGACATTTAATAAAGTTTCTGTTCGATTATTGCATTTTCAGCATTGTATATATTATTACAATAAATAACATTAAAGGCCCAGTGCAGTCAAAAACGTGATTTCCCTGTGTTTTATATATATTTCCACACTGAGGTTGGAATGATACTGTGAAATTCTGAAAATGATGATAATTTTAGTGTGAAAGCTGTTTGAAAAGAGCTGCTGAAATTTCAGCCTGTTTTGCTGGGATGGAGTTTAGGCCTGCCTGGGTGACAACACCAGGTCGTAAATCATTTCATAGACCAATACGAAAGAGAGTTCCAAACCTCTCTGCCAATAACAGCTTGTTTTCAGTTTTCCCCTCGCTCAGGCCACTCCCAGACAGTCGGAGAAAAAAATATTGCTTGAGAAATTGCTACCCACCAATGATTTTGAACTAAAAAACGGCTGCATTGGACCTTTAAAGATGTAATCAGCAGATGAAACAATAACAATGTGTTTTCCACAGCCCTGTTTCAGTAAAAAGCTGAGAGATGGGTCTGGAGAAATTAAACCACTCTCAAATTCATCAACAGAGCTATGGATGCATGACCATCCATGATATCAAAAGTGTACTTTTACCCATGTTTTGAGTCTATATAGTGTTTGTTTACATTTACTTTGTTTACAAACATTGGAGTAAAACAAGCTTATCTTTTGGGTTATGATGGGTTATGACAGTTGAACTAAGCTCATTAAGCATTTATAACGTATATTCTTCCAGAATCAATGGGTACATATAATTAATTAAGTCCAAACATGGATGTAGCAACTGCATATTGCCCCTTTAAATGTCTAATCCTCTGTAGTTTAATTATACAATTTAGGTTTACACTTGGGTTAGATAGCTAAGCCAAGTTAGCACAACCACAAGGCCTACCGGCAAGTCAAATGAGCTGTCAACGGCTATTGGGTTACCTGGAAAAGACGAAGTACATCAAGCTAGCCACAGTGAACGTCAAAAGGGTGAGAGTGTGAGGCTTGTAGAAAAAGTTAATGCTGATGCCCTCCACTTGTTGCTCGTTAATCATCCGAAAGTGTAACATGTCATTCACATCATCCTTGCTTAATTTATGGGACCCCAAAGCAGGCGCCATGGCGAGGGATAAGGAGTTTCTTCCACAAAATTCCCCGTGTCAGCAGTTCTCGACAGGACAGGTTGATCTGCCTGTAAATAAATTGATGAGGACTGGGGATGGGCGGAGAGAGGACTGAACAAACCTGAAAACGGCCAATCAACTCAACAAACTATAGGGCTGTAGTAGGAATGCACATTCCAATACCAACACTCCCAATTAATTCCACTGCAATCTTCCTTTAGAAAGAGTTTATATTATAATATTTATAACACCAGACATTCACAATGAAAGGACAAGGGAGTTTTCTTTATTGGTCCTTCATAGATTGTTTTAGATTGAACTAGCTAATTCCCCTGCTGTATGCGTATTTTGGTACATCCCTTGGAGAGGACGCTTCCATAATACTTCCGTGAGAGCGCACACGTGAGTAGACTGACATTGGCGCTATCTATTGTTGTTCTTATGTCTGCTCAGCGGGCATATTCATGTTTTGACCCATTTTCTGTAATTTATTGCATGGTTTCATCCATTTTGTACTTGCAAAAACGACTAGTTCTGTCTGCTTGCTGGCTGCCCGTATGATTGCTCTATGCAAGCTAGCTAGCGTTAGCTACATAGCTAGCCATTAGCTCAATGAAACATGCCCCTCAATCATTGTTTTATCTATTGCTTCTCTACACAACAACAACATTCTCCACCAGTCAAGCTCAAATAATACATATAGTGGCTAAACAACGTGTGACTTGAGTGATATTTTATTCCAGTTAGCTGCATATATTTAATGTACAGACACCCTTCTCATGTCACAATGTACTCTGTGTTTCTACAACAGATCTCCATCGCTTCAACCTGTATCCAGCTGTGTCAGAGATGTACCTCATTACTGTCAAGGACTGTGGGTATCATCACCCTCCAGTATTCCACTGATGCCCTGCAGCCTAATGGAATTATTTCAGTGTTCCAGTCTTGCTTTCCATGCTCTAGAGTAGTCAGAACCCATCTCAGATGCAATAGAGGTGGAAACTAGGAGTGCGGAGTTACTGTGAATCTCATGACAAGGTCCAACCATTTCAAACGGAACACAGGGATACTGATGGGACTGATATGGTGCAATATCAGAATCCTCTCTCCCATCAACTCAGAAATGGAGGGATGTCGCTGAAGGAGTGGCAGACAGCTTTAGGTACTAATGCTACCCCTGTGTACAACCACACACACACGCACTGTGGTCATTTCTCCCTAAAGTTTTTGCCCTCTCCAGATTTGGACGATTCCCCAGGACACTGCATTAGAAGAGATCAGTAATGAGGAGGCGGTTCGTATGGACAGCCCAGCTGCCCAGCCTGCTGTATCCATCTCCCTCAGACTATGTCAACAAGTCAGAGACACTCAGCAAGCTTGAACAGCTAGGTAGATCCAGTCCATTTAGGGTTTGTATCTGATTAGCCATTAGTTTCCCATTACTTCCCCATGTAGTGCAGGGATGGGCAACTGGCGGCTATGTCAGCGAACAAGACCGTAACCAGGGTTTGCGTTTTAGTGAGGTCCAGAAAAGGGGATGGGGGGGTGCAAGGGGAGGTACCCCCCTTTGTTTGTTTGGGGGATGTCTGTAGACACGGCAGGAGTCGCAGAACGGTTTTAAAATTGCCTTTTGTCCGGCATCTCGCAAACACACTCGGTATCGTTTCTGACTGTAGTTGTCTACTTGAGCCAAGTGCGAGCTGTGGTAGTTCGTTTCACGTCTCTGGCCCTCGGGCCTGTGCCGCAATAGGGAGGATTTAGCCATGTGAGAAAGTGGTGTTCCTAAAAAGGCAAATACGAGGGATGCAGGTGAACATAAGGAAAAAAACACTGTTCATGATTCCAGTCAGGAAAGTAGAATTATAACTATTAGAACTCAGTCATATCAAGAATAAGCGTTCTAATCATTGATCAACGCTGGCAGCAATATTTAGATGTTGACCCGTAAGTAATTTTCTTTATTTTGTACAAAAATATATATTTATGTTATTCCTTTTTATTTTATTTTTCATTATTAGAATAAAATACAGAGGTCCGGAGCTCGATGCCCTCGTATGTAGTTAGGGACATTTCAGCGTTTATTGTTTTTATTTTATTTTTTGCTTGGTAAATTAGTCTAGCAGCCAGATATCTAAACTTGTAGTAATCATGGTTGAATTACATACCGGGTGGCCCCCATTGATTTTGTTAGTCACTCTCACTCAGATGTCATATTAAAAAGGGCGAACAAGTCTCTCTGCCCTATGGCAAATAATTGCATGAAATTTGTTATAAAATTCAAAAAGCTTCTCTCTGCCTCATGGCAAAATGTGTAGAATTACATAAAATTTTATTTAAAACTGTAACATTTGATGTACAACCCATTGCAAAATTTGTAGAATTGCAGGATATTTGCTAAAAAAAAAATGTATATGTTTTTATCTCTGCTGTCAAGACAAAATGCTAAGCTGTTTTGCTCACAAGGTTGGGGCGCCCGCCCCAACAAAATGTTGCTTTGGGCACTTAAAAGCTTACAGTGAGGGGAGGCAGCATGACTGCATACAGTGAGGGGGAAAAAGTATTTGATTCCCTGCTGATTTTGTACGTTTGCCCACCGACAAAGAAATGATCAGTCTATAATTTTAATGGTAGGTTTATTTGAACAGTGAGAGACAGAATAACAACAAAAAAATCCAGAAAAACGCATGTCAAAAATGTTATAAATTGATTTGCATTTTAATGAGGGAAATAAGTATTTGGCCCCCTCTCAATCAGAAAGATTTCTGGCTCCCAGGTGTCTTTTATACAGGTAACGAGCTGAGATTAGGAGCACACTCTTAACCTCTCTGGGGTATGTGGGACGCGGGACACACTATTCAACAGCCAGTGAAATAGCAGGGCGACAAATTCAAAACACCAAAAATCTCATAATTCAAATTTCTCAAACATACAACTATTATATCCCATTTTAAAGATACACTTCTCGTTAATCCAACCACATTGTCCGATTTCAAAAAGGCTTTACGGCGAAAGCATAACATTAGATTATGTTAGGACAGCGCTGAGGCAAGAGAAACCACACAGCCATTTTCCAAGCAAGGAGAGGCGTCACAAAAACCAAAAATACAGCTAAAATTAATCACTAACCTTAGACGATCTTCATCAGATGACACTCCCAGGACTCAATGTTACACAATACATGTATGTTTTGTTCAATAAAGTTCATATTTATATCCAAAAACCCCATTTTACATTGGCTCGTGATGTTCAGAAAATGTTTTGCCTCCAAAACTCCCGGTGAATGAGCACATCAATTTACAAAAATACTCATCATAAACGTTGATAAAATTTACAACAGTTATTGAAAGAATTATAGATAACACTTCTCCTTAATGCAACCGCTGTGTCAGATTTCAAAATAGCTTTACGGTGAAAGCACATTGTTCAATATTCTGAGTACAGAGCTCAGCCATCAAAGCAAGCTATACAGTTACCAGCCAAGTTCTGGAGCCAACAAAACTCAGAAATAGTATTATAAATCTTCACTTACCTTTGCTGATCTTCGTCGGAATGCACTCCCAGGACTCCCACTTCCACAGGAAATGTTTGTTTTGTTCGATAAACTCCATATTTATGTCCAAATACCTCCGTTTTGTTCGCGTGTTCAGATCACTATTCCAAAGGTACAATGCGCAAGCGCAAAACCCTAGACGAAAAGTCAAAAAGTTCCATTACCATTTGTAGAAACATGTCAACGATGTTTACAATCAACCCTTAGGGTCTTTTTATCATAAATATTCGATCATATTCCAACCGGACAATAGCGTATTCATTACAGAGGAAAAAGAAGGAACGGCGCGCCTGCGTGTATACGTAGTAAACAACTCATTGGCCTCAGGCAGTCCACTTGTTGAGTCAGCTCTTATTCTCTCCCCAGTAACAGTAGAAGCATGAAACAAGGTTCTAAAGACTGTTGACATCTAGTGGAAGCCTTAGGAAGTGCAAAATGAACCCTAAGTCACTGTATACTGTATAGGCAATCACTTGAAAAACTACAAACCTCAGATTTCCACAGTTCCTGGTTGGATTCTTCTCAGGTTTTTGCCTGCCATTTGAGTTCTGTTATACTCACAGACATCATTCAAACAGTTTTAGAAACTTCAGAGTGTTTTCTATCCAAATCTACTAATGGGCACGCCTTTCATCCGGACGTCAAAATACTGCCTCCTACCCTAGAGAAGTTAATCCAGCCGCTGTGTCAGATTTCAAGAAGGCTTTACGGCGAAAGCACACCACGCGATTATGTTAGGTTAGCGCCTAGCCACAGAAAACCATACAGACATTTTCCAACCAAGGAGAGGTGTCACAAAAGTCAGAAATAGCGTTAAAATGAATCACTTACCTTTGATGATCTTCATCTGGTGGCACTCCCAGATGAACAATAAATGTTCGTTTTGTTCATTAATGTCCCTGTTTATGTCCAAAAACCTCCATTTTGTTGGTGTGTTTAGTTCAGTAATCCAAAGGCACAATGCGCGCTCTCAACATCCAGACGAAAAGTCAAAAAAGTACAATAAAAGTTAGTAGAAACATGTCAAACGATGTTTAAAATCAATCCTCAGGTTGTTTTTGTCATAAATAATCAATAATATTTCAACCGGACAAAAGCGTCGTCAATAGAAAAGTAGAAACAAGAAAGGCGCGTTCCCGATCACCCACTGGACTCATGTCTTGAAATCTCCACTGTCCTCTTATTGAAAGTACTGTATCTCCCTCATTTTTCAGAGTAAAAGCCTGAAACAATGCCTAAAGACTGGCCACATGTAGAAGAAGCCATAGAGATCGTGAACTGGGTCCTAAGTCTTTGTATGGTGGATAGGCTTTCAATGGAAAAACAGCCTTTCAAAATAATAGTACTTCCTGGATGGATTTTCCTCAGGTTTTCGCCTGCCATATCAGTTCTGTTATACTCACAGACATTATTTTAACAGTTTTGGAAACTTTAGAGTGTTTTCTATCCAAATTACATGCATATCCTAGCTTCTGGGCCTGAGTAGCAGGCAGTTTAATTTGGGCACGCTTTTCATCCAAAATTCCGAATGCTGCCCCCTACCCTAGTGAAGTTAAAAGGAGTGCTCTTAATCTCAGCTTGTTACCTGTATAAAAGACACCTGTCCACAGAAGCAATCAATCAATCAGATTCCAAACTCTCCACCATGGCCAAGACCAAAGAGGTCTCCAAGGAAGTCATGGACAAGATTGTAGACCTACACAAGGCTGGAATGGGCTACAAGACCATCGCCAAGCAGCTTGGTGAGAAGGTGACAACAGTTGGTGCGATTATTCGCAAATGGAAGAAACACAAAAGAACTGTCAATCTCCCTCGGCCTGGGGCTCCATGCAAGCTCTCACCTCGTGGAGTTGCAATGATCATGAGAACGGTGAGGAATCAGCCCAGAACTACACAGGAGGATCTTGTCAATGATCTCAAGGTAGCTGGGACCATAGTCACCAAGAAAACAATTGGTAACACACTACGCCGTGAAGGACTGAAATCCTGCAGCGCCCGCAAGTTCCCCCTGCTCAAGAAAGCACATATACATGGCCGTCTGAAGCTTGCCAATGAAAATCTGAATGATTCAGAGGACAACTGGGTGAAAGTGTTGTGGTCAGATGAGACCAAAATGGAGCTCTTTGGCATCAACTCAACTCGCCGTGTTTGGAGGAGGAGGAACACTGCCTATGACCCCAAGAACACCATCCCCACCGTCAAACATGGAGGTGGAAACATGCTTTGGGGGTGTTTTTCTGCTAAGGGGACAGGACAACTTCACCGCATCAAAGGGACGATGGATGGGCCATGTACCGTCAAATCTTGGGTGAGAACCTCCTTCCCTCAGCCAGGGCATTGAAAATGGGTCGTGGATGGGTATTCCAGCATGACAATGACCCAAAACACACGGCCAAGGCACAAAGGAGTGGCTCAAGAAGAAGCACATTAAGGTCCTGGAGTGGCCTAGCCAGTCTCCAGACCTTAATCCCATAGAAAATCTGTGGAGGGGGCTGAAGGTTCGAGTTGCCAAACGTCAGCCTCGAAACCTTAATGACTTGGAGAAGATCTGCAAAGAGGAGTGGGACAAAATCCCTCCTGAGATGTGTGCAAACCTGGTGGCCAACTACAAGAAACGTCTGACCTCTGTGATTGCCAACAAGGGTTTTGCCACCAAGTACTAAGTCATGTTTTGCAGAGGGGTCAAATACTTATTTCCCTTATTAAAATGCAAATCAATTTATAACATTTTTGAAATTATAGACTGATCATTTCTTTGTCAGTGGGCAAACGTACAAAATCAGCAGGGGATCAAATACTTTTTTCCCTCACTGTATGTGGGTATGCAGACCCACGAGCCACGCATTTCTTTGGTCCCATCCCCATCAGTGCCCATCCCTGGTCTAGTATGAAGTGAACCAGAGCAATAGATGTTCTGTATATCTATGTCTCTCGATCGTATTCACCAGGCACCAAACTGAAACAAATGGGGAGGGATTACGTGAACTTACGCAAAAGCAAACTTATTTTTGTGTGTTTTCCACTTCAAAGCATTTTGCCATGATGTGCACTTATGAATGCGACCCTTGTGTTAACCCTTTGGGTCCCTATTCAGGTGTTCAGCTATGGAAGCTGGAGCAGAGGCCCAACGTGGGCTCCATGTTGCTGAGGCTAGACTTCCAGACAAACGTGGCCCCCCCCGGCTTATGTTCCTGAAGCAGCTGGGAGTGGAAGACTCGGCTAGGCTACCTGATCAGCCACAACCCTTTCATCCTCACAAAGAGCCTGGAGAATCTGCAGGCCAGGTACAGGTGCAGATAGGGTGGTTGTTGTTTTAGCCGGTGGAATTTGCTACAGTCAGCAACACATAGGGTTGACTATCTTAGGGACAGAGAGTACACTTGGTGTTTCCAACTGATATACCTATAGCTGTAGGCACGTGTTGTATCTCCCATCTGTCAGCTCTAGCTCTTATAGGACTATGACAGGTGATACATTTCATTGAGATATTATTTACAAATGATCTATAGTATAAAGTAAGGTAATAATCTATTTTTTCACATTAGTGTGGCATATCTTGGGTCCAAGAAGTTCAATGCTGAGTCTGTGGCCTCCATGGTGGCCTTGTGAAGAGGGTGGACAACCACCAGGGATTCTACAAAAAGCAGTTAGGCCTTAGTGCTCAGAAAGTCAGGTTTGAATTTGGTAAACAATTTGGTATGAAAGGTTTGACCCAAGACAATCACAATTGATCACATTGTTTTGTCCCACTTCATAGCTCATATGTAAATAGCCCATCCAATCTACCTCATCCCCATACTGTATTTATTTATCTTGCTCCTTTGCACCCCAGTATCTCTACTTGCACATTCATCTTCTGCACATTCTACCATTCCAGTGTTTAATTGCTATATTGTAATTACTTCGCCACCACGGCCTATTTATTGCCTTACCTCTCTTATCCTACCTCATTTGCACATGCTGTATATAGATCTTTCTACTGTATTATTGATTGTATGTTTGTTTATTCCATGTGTAACTCTGTGTTGTTGTATGTGTCGAACTGCTTTGCTTTATCTTGGCCAGGTCGCAGTTGCAAATGAGAACTTGTTCTCAACTAGCCTACCTGGTTAAATAATGGTGAAATAAAAAAACAATTTTCATAGAATATTCACACCACAAATTACATACAATTGCTTAAGAATCATAATCTTACTGTATGTTCTTTCAGACACGGGATGTCGTGGTTCGCCTTCCCAGACTTTTGTGTGAGAGTTTGGAGCCAGTTAAGGAGAATCTTAAGGTATGAAAAGTGCAAACATCAGTTGTGATATTTGTCTTAATTCTTGTAAAAGGAAAAAGGTTGAATTCTCAGAATCCATTTCCCTAGATTTGTAAACTGGAGATGGGGTTTCGTGAAAATGAACTCCAGCACATCGTCACTGTAATCCCCAAAGTTCTTACAGCTAATAAGAGGAAACTGACCCAGATATTTGACAATATCCACAACACCATGAACATACCCCATGACCTGATTGTGAAGTTCACACAGGTAAGCTATAAACTACCAGTCTTGAATCATCCTTTTCTGCACTCTCCCAGAAAATGTGTATCAGTATATATTAGTTATTTGCTATGTGTAGAGGGTAACCCCTCCTGGATCATGGCCGAAGACTGAGTTGTTGTTAAAAACAGGTTTTGTTTATGTAAGTTGGTTGGTCACAATATAATTCATAAGGCCTTTAAACATGGCATAAAATCATAATTCCCAATGCTGTCACCTATTGTCTGACCTATGTGATCTGTCCTCTTTAAAGGTCCTGAATGCAAAGTACCTTCGTATCAAAGAGAGACACCTGTTTCTGCAGTACCTGGACAAGGCTCAGTACGACCCTGCTAGTCTCCCTGCCAGATGAGGCCTTCTGCACTGAAGTAGCAACAGCGACACTGAAGGACTTTGAATTGTTTCAGAAGACAGTGTGATTGATGTAATACTACAGTTTTTGTATATGTGTGTTATGTGAATAGAGAAGATGTTGAAGAATTCTACAATTGAATCTTGCTACGGCAGGTAGCCTAGGCGTTAAGAGCGTTGGGCCAGTAACCAAATGGTCATTGGGTCGAATCCCCGAGTTGACTAGGTGAAACATTTTTGTGCCCTTGGGCAAGGCACTTAACCCTAAATTGCTCCTGTATTTCGCTCTGGATAAGACTGGTAAATGACTAAAAGGTCAATGTTTATTTTGATGTGTCTGTTGAATAAGAGCATGTGTGTACCAAGTTGTACCAGAAGAGGGTGACAGATCAGTCAGAATCGTGTTTTTGAAAATGTAAAATCTCATTTTATTTGTCACATGTGCCGAATACAACAGGTGTAGACAGTGAAATGCTTGCTTAAAAATTCTTAACCAACAATGCCGTTTTAAGGAAATAGAGTTAAGAAAATATTTACAAATTAAAGTTTTACAAAAGTAACACACAAAAAAAATGTATAAGGCTATATATAAGGGGTACCGGTGCCAAGTCAATGTGCGAGGGTACAGATTACTCAAGGTAATTGAGGTCATTTGTACATGTAGGTAGGGGTAAAGTGACTATGCATAGATCATAAACAGCAAGTAGCAGCATTGTAAAAACAAAGTGGGGGGGCAATGCAAATAGTTCAGGTGCCATTTGATTGATTGTTCAGCAGTCTTATGGCTAGAAGCTGTTAAGGAGTCTTTTGGACCTAGACTTGGTGCTCCGGTACCGCTTGCCGTGCGGTAGCAGAGAGAACAGTTTATGACTTTGGATACTGGAGTCTTTGACAATTTCTTTGGGCCTTCCTCTGATACCGCCTAGTATAGAGGTCCTGGATGGCAGGAAGCTTGGCCCCAGTGATGTACTTGGCCGTATACAACCGGTCAGGATGCTCTCGATGGTGCAGCTGTTAATACTATTTTTTGGGGGTCCTTTTTAACCCCAAGTCTTGTTCCATCGCTGCAACTCCTGTACAGACTCGGGAGAGGGGAAGGTCGCAAGCCATGTGGCCTCCAAAACACTACCCTGCCAAGCCGCATTGCTTCTTGACACCCTGCTCGCTTAACCCAGAAGCCAGCTGCACCAATGTGTCGGAGTAAACACCGTACAACTGGTGACCAAAGTCAGCGTGCATGCGCTCGGCCCGCTACAAGGAGTCGCTAGAGTGCAATGGGACAAGGACATCCCGGCCGGCCAAACACAGACGACGCTGGGCCGATTGTGCACTGCCTCACGGGTCTCCCGGTCACGGGTGGCTGCGACACAGACAGGGATCGAACCCAGGTCTGTAGTGATGCCTCTAGCACTGCGAGGCAGAGCCTTAGACCGCTGCGCCACTCGGGAGGCAGATGTAGAACTATTTGAGGGTCTGGGGACCCATGCCAAATCTGTTTGTCTCCTGGCGGGGAATAGGTGTTGTTGAGCCCTCTTCACGACTGTCTTGGTGTGTTTGGACCATGATAGTTTGTTGGTGATGTGGAGGGGACTTGAAGCTCTTCATAAGGAGTAACTTGTAATAATAATAAATGGGAAATATATAGGATAAAGTATATTATAAGGTGGAGCACATAAATAAATCAAAGTTTATTGGTCAAGTGCACAGATTTGCAGATGTTATCGCAGGTGCAGCGAAATGCTTGTGTTTCTAGCTTCAACAGTTCAGTAATACCTAACAATACAATAAAACACATCATCCAAAAAATAAAAAGGAACAAATGGTTGGAGCTTAAGTAAATGAATGTAAAGAACATAATATTCTACACACCATACTGATCAAGCACTAGAGTCTATGGTGTTATATCATGGGGGACTGTGGTCAACATGCCTAGCAGCACATTCTACTCCACCCATTCCATTGGTCCCAATGCAATACACTAATACACTGTAAGCCTATAAATTATATATTGGCTTATAGAGAAAAAACTATTCTACATGCCGATGTAAAAGTGCGGTTGGGATTACTCACTAGGGGTCTGTAGAATCTTTATATGGTGTTATTTCATGGGGGACTCTGGTCTAAATACCCAGCAACACTACATATTATTCAGAACCCCATGAAATGACACCATATATAGATTCTACAGACCCTACTGAATACTCCCCACCCCACTTTTACATCGGCACAAATAATCGTTTTTCCTGTACAGTGTTATAGTTATACTTTACGCTGCAGTGGAGGCTGAGTGGAGAATGACTCATAATAAAGGCTGGAATGGAGCGTTTCAAACCATGTGTTTGATGTATTTGATACCATTCCACCTATTCTGCTCCAGCCACTACCATGAAACCATCCTCCCTAATTAAGGTGTCACTAACCTCCTGTAGTATAGTGTCCAAGCACCCCATTTTAAGCTGTTTGACCACAGTACAAGTCCAGCAACACTCCATATTATTCATAGATCCATGAAATGACACCATTTGACTATCTATACATAGTCACTTTAATAACTCTACCTACATGTACATATTACCTCAATTACCTCGACACCGGTGCCCCCACACATTGACTCTGTACCGGTACCTCCTATATATAGCCCTGCTATTGTTATTTACTGCTGCTCTTTAATTATTTGTTAGGTTTTTTTTGTATTTTCTTAAAACTGCATAAGGGCTTGTAAGTAAGCATTTCACTGTTGTATTTGGCACATGTGACAAAATGTGATTTGATAAATAGATTCTATAGACCCTATTGAGTACTCCCCACATCAGCACAAATAACATGATTTTCTCTATACCATACAGTGGAGGCTGCTGAGGGGAGAACGGCTCATAATAATGTCCGGAATGACGTAAAACACCTGGAAACCATGTGTTCGATATATTTGATACCATTCCACTTATTCATTATCACAAGCCTGTTCTCACCCACAAGGTGGCACCAGCCTCCTGTGCTATTTTTAATTTTACCTTTATTTAACCTCTACGGGCCACGGGGGCAGTATTGAGAATTTTGAAAAAAATATGTGCCCATTTTTAACTGCCTCCTACACCAACTCAGAAGCTAGGATATGCATATTATTAACACATTCGGATAGAAAACACTCTGAATTTTCTAAAACAGTTTGAATAGGCAAGTCAGTTACGAACAAATTCTTATTTTCAATGACGGCCTAGGAAAAGTGGGCTAACTGCCTGATCAGGGGCAGAACGACAGATTTTTAACTTGTCAACTCGGGGATTTGAATTGCAACTTTTCGGTTACTAGTCCAACGCTCTAACCACTAGGCTACCCTGCCGCCCCAGGATAGCTATCATATGCATGGTTTGTATTGAGGTGCATTTATGTGACCTTGGGACATGTTTTAAAACCCACATTTAATGCAAACGTCACTTAAATATTATTTGTCATGCATCATGAATAAATACAGGTTAATGGTACTTTTCTACTAGTATGTGAGGGACTTTTATTTTGAAATGTTCTAAAATTCCCTAACCCGGAAGTACTTTCTTAGTGTTGCTGACGAGACGCTGATACATTTTAGCCTTAGACGGAACAACATGGCGTCGAGGGCACCAGGTAAAAGTCACCTGTCTTTAAGCATTTATTTAGCCCAAAATTTAGATGAAACATTGCACATATTATTGAGTAAAGTGGGATGTTGATTTGTGGTATTTTGGTGTGTTCAAATCCATGTTTTTGAGATCTCCTTTGTCGTGTCCTCTACTGAGTGTCCTAGCTAATGTTAAGCTAGCTATGACAAATCAAGGGAGAGCTCAGTGGTGTGCTCCAGACTGCTAGTGACATATTTAACCTTTAAATGTAATATATGTCAAATGCATTTTCAATTGATAGGTAAAGCTGTGATTCGGTCTGATCAACTTTCAAACGCCAGTACAGATTGACGATTATCAAACACTAAGCATCTATGGGTGGGTATAATTTGTGGAACTTTACAACAGGAATCTGTTACAAAAACTTCGTAAATAACAAGGATGCCAACAAACAATGCATACAAAGTAGCATGATCAATTAACCTAGCTGCCGAATAGGCATCAACTCACCACGTAGCTTATTCTTAATGTTTGTCCATAGGCTACCAGAGTGAGGACAGACATTTTTCGGGATTAACGTGGAGAGTGAAAAACTCAACAAAATTGCCCACTCCCTACCTGGTATTTTATTCTGCCGCTCTGTATGCGTTGTTTGTTGGCAACCTTGTTATTTACGAAGTTTTTGGAACAGATTCCTGTTGGAACGTTCCACAAATTATACCCACCCAGCATCCATTGCCTAGCTAGGTGCAGTAGCTAACCTGGTAGTTGTAAACATCTAGCTAGGTAAAACTAAAACAAAGCAAGATAAGTTGCCATGCTAGCTAACAGTACCCGGCATTACTACTGACATTAATTATCATGTCTGATGTCCTCTCTCCATACTTCCTGTACACCTCGATGTCAGAATGTCCAGATCACACAGTTCCCACATAGCTAGTTCTCTGTAGATAATAACAGCATGTCATGTGATCTACTAGCACTCTATCCAGTTATCCACCACAAATGTAATGTTTGCCGTTGGGATACTCTCCATGGTCTGTCAAACCCTCCCTCAAGTCCCTAGTTCTGTAATCATCTCAATTCTACTTCATCTACTTAAGCATCTTCTTAAATGAATGGAGAACATGATTTGGTGTCTCGTTGCTTTTGTACTGCAGTGATTGCAAAAGCTTTTCTAACTGTGTTTTAGTAAACCAAATCTTGACAGCAAATTATCTGACTCTTATTCTGGCCTCCCACACAGCAGCTACCGGCAGACTCCTGGTCGGCTTCCGTAAATGGTACTACAATGCGGCCGGATTCAACAAAATTGGCAAGTCTTGGAGTCTTTTCCTTTGGGGCCATCCGCGAGTGTCTTCAGACAAATCTTTTCACTCGGTCTTAGAAACATCTATAATCTTCAGTTAGATATTTCTGACACTGTGTGGTGCTTGTTTTGGTTCCAGGTCTGATGCGTGATGACACAATCCATGAGGATGGCGATGTGAAAGAGGCCCTGCGGAGGCTCCCAGAGAAAGTGTACAACGACAGGATGTTCAGGCTCAAGAGAGCCCTGGACCTCTCCATGAAGCAGGCGGTTCTGCCTAAAGAACAGTGGACTCAATATGAGGAGGTATGGCAGACCTGGGCTCAAATGCCATTTGAAATATCATTTACTTTCTCTGTGTTTGATTGAGCTTGCCTGGCATGATAGACCTATAGATCAGGTCTCTGCATATAAATACTTAGGGATATGGTTGGATGATAAACTTTCTTTTTAAATGCATATTGACAAACTTTGTAAACGGCTAAAAATCAAGCTAGGCTTCCTCTATAGAAACAAGACATGTTTGTCCTCTACAAATTGTGCAAGCTACTTTTATGTCTGTTATAGATTATGGGGATATTATCTACATGCATGCTACGGCATCAACACTTAAATCGCTGGATGCTACTTATCATTCCACACTTAGGTTTATTACTAGCTACAGAACTCACCACTGTGTTTTATATCAAAATGTAGGTTGGACTTCGCTGTCCGTGAGACGAGAACAACATGCTCTCGTGTTTGTCTATAAAGCACTTCTGAATAAACTACCTTCTTATTTATCATCACTCATCAATATTAGAATTATAATTCCTAAAACCAGGTATTAAGCATGGATTCCACTTGAGGCCCATGCGATTTCCACAGAGTTGGGTATGGCTGCCTTTTCCTGTTATGCTCCTTGCTTATGGTATAGCCTGCAGACTAAACTTAAACTTGAGACTCTTGTCCCCCTTGCCCATTTTAAATATTTATTGGAGGATTTTTATTTTTGTATTGCTTGTAACTGTTTCGGGTAATGCAAGTTTTTGTGCTGTTAGGGGAATAACCTATGTGTAAATGTAATCTGCTGTATGTTTTGTGTTATCTGTGCTCGTTTTGTTTGTCTTGTTTAGTTTTTTAAACATTGTACCTAAACTTTGTGTACACGTGTGTACGCAGGGCCTAGCTGTAAAAGAGACCTTGGTCTCAGTCTGTGTTCCTTGTTGAAATAAAGGTTTAATAATAACATGTTAAACCCTGCCCATCTGGCACTCCAGGCACGCTAGAGCAAACGCTAAAGATTTCAAATAGTATTTGAACCCAAGTTTGAGGTACAGTGCATATAGAGTACCATAGTGGAGGGGTCATAATACTCAGAAAACCCAGCGGTCAAACGGAAATGGTTCCAATCGTCTTTGCACCATTCATTTTAGAAACACTTAAAATAAGGTCTGTGTTTCATGTAGGCTTACCCTGGCATGATGTTTTGATAAGTGTAAATCTCTAGGACAAGGTGACTTTTTTGATAACTGTGTAAATCACTCTAGGACAATGTGACTTTTATAAATATATTCACCTCTATTTACACCCCTCGGCCCCAAATGAGACGCTAATTAGCTGCTAATGTGGCTATCATAAAGAACTTCAAATGCCATGATGATCTGGACAAGACTGCAAAAATCTCTGGATTAACTGTCTGTTAGCTAAATGTAGTAATTAATAAGTTAGCAACATTTCTTTTAAATGGACAATTCTGTGAAATGTCTTTCGCAAGTTTTAAATTGACCCAATACCTGTTAGCAAAGGTGTCAGCTAGAGATGACGTGCAGGAGCTTGCAGGGATTTGTAGTTTTGCATGATGTCTACTTTGGTGCAATTAGCATTTTCGAATCTGAGAGTAAATAGAGCCGAATATATTAAGTCACCTTGTCTGAGAGATATTTACATGGTTATCAGAACGTCACACCAGGGTAAGCCTACATGAAAAAAACAGCCCTTATTTTAAGTGTTTCTAAAATCCCCTATGGGATTGGAATCATTTCCTTGTTTGACCGCTAGGTTTTATGGGTATTATGACACCTCCACTGTGGCATGTGATGAAGGACAAAATGTAGCCTGTCAGAGGTGATATTGTTATTATATTGATCGTGCTACACTACTTGAATAATCAACGTGAAGCAAGTAGGAGTAGAGACTTAAGGTTGGATTGGAATTAGCCAATTGTTGAGGAGTTTGGAGACGCCTATAAAGCTGTTTAATGTCTACCAGATGTGTTTTTTATACTAAAAACCACATCTGGTAGAGGTGGTGGGAGAAAATGTACAGAATTAACCTTGTTTTTGTGTTTGACCTTTCTCCATAGGATGTACATTACCTGGAGCCTTACCTGGAAGAGGTCATCCGTGAGAGGAAAGAGGTTGAGGAGTGGTCGAAGAAATGAGATGAATCTGGAGGGCTGTTGTTCTTCCTCTTTGGTCTGGTGCATGGTTGTCCTCTGTTGTAATGTTTAAAATAAAGTTTACCCTGTGGGAAGACTGTGCTTATTAAAAATGTACATTTTTGCAAAAGATGTGTGAGTGAGAAGGATTTTTATTTTTTAAAGCAAACCAGGATTTGATCCCCACAGTAATAAAGTTGTATTTACAGTAAAGTCAGTTTATTCCCACATAGCACTTATAGCACTTTTGTAAAAACAAACTTTCACTCTGGTCACATATAAATGTCATAATATACAAGATACATCTAAACTGAAATATATACAGTACATGTAAATACACGTTCAGTATACAAGTAGTACTATTCTTAACTAAGCATTCAATGCTTTACTATAATTGCCACTCATGAATGGAAGACCAAAAGGACAATTCAATCTATACTATAATCTAGGGCCAGTTGCATGTCAAAAAATCCCCTGATAATGGGGCAATACATTTGTCAAAATATCTGTTACAAGTACAGATGAATTGGTACGTATGGATAGAAAACATTACTCAAGGCCTTCAGTCATCCCGATAGTCTAAAGCCGTCTCTCTTTGTCTCCTTCCCTTTATATGCACTGATTTCTTAGACTTGTTTTGCTCTGTGGAAATTAAGTGTGGGAAGCCACTATAGACAATTGAGATGAACCGCTTGTATTGCACAAACCCTTGCTCTATTAACCCTCTATTACCCTCCCTCTGGTATTCTACCTGCACTTTAATCAACCTCTTTGTTGGATCTCCTGTTGTCCAGGGCCGTAATTGTATCAATAAAGTTTCCAATGACGCTATTGAAGGATTTCACCATGGACACCCCCAGCTCGTTACTGGTCTCGTTGATATCCGCGTCATAAGCGCCCAACAGGGGGGTAACCACTTCTACGTTCCCCCTCCCTGCCCCCTGAAGGATCCCCATCAGTTGACCCCTGACGTCCTGAAACATCTCCCTGTCGTACTGCAGCAGTACCGTCTCATCCATGGGGTAGGAGACGTCCTCGGGGTAGCAGTCCCGGGGCACTGGCAGCTCCACGTACCTCAGGGCTGGGAACCCGGCGGCCAGTGTGGAGAAGAGGCGGCGCAGGGCCGTGGCGCTCAGAGGGTTGCCCAGTATCTTCAGCTCCTTCAGGCCGCGACAGGGAGCCAGAGCCTGGGTCAGGATGTCCATGTGTTCGTCCTCCAGGTCACAGTCCTCCAGGGTGAGGCTGTGGAGGGTTGCGGCGCAGCGCTGGAGTAGCTTGATGAAGGTGGTGGGGAAGAGGCCGCACACGTTGTGACCACTTATGTCCAGACTGACCAGGTTCTCGCTGTGCAGGCTGTTGGCCAGGTAGACCATGTCTGTTCGGTTCAGGTGACAGTTGGCCAGCTCCAGGCATTGCAGTGGGGTGATCAGGGGGCTGTGGACAAGGCCAGAGGGTCAGAAATGTATTGCAGTGAATGTTCACTATTTTGCAACGTTATCAATTGTTTGTATGTGTGTGTGTACTCCTCATTTCATGCATGCTTGACAGAAAAAGCAAAGGCAATATGAAAGCTTTACGATGCATGCCTAATTAATGGACAAGTGCAGGTGTCCGCTTGTTGTTTTGGGTCACGGCTTCAGTGATATTTCAGTGTCAGCTGTAATTGACACCGTATTCCCTTCAAAGTGCACTACTTTGGACCAGGACCCATAGGGTTCTGGTCAAAAGTAGTGCACTATATAGGGAATAGGGTGCCGTTTGGGAAGAAGACAATGTCAGCCGTTGAGTGTCCCTTGGTTTCTGGCCGACCTGCAGATTTAGCAGCAGTCAGCTGTCTACATTGTCCCCCACAGCCAAGCAACAAAAACAAAATGCCACTGAGTATAAACTGAGTACTGCAGCCCCCATGCTATGATATTACACAGTGGGAATGCATCAGCTTGAATAGACACCCCAGAGCTATATATACAGTACACATCAATACCTAATATATATATATATATATATACATATATATGTATACACACACACACACACACACACACACACACACACACACACACACACACACACACACACACACACACACGAGCACCTTAGCAGTCTTCGCAGGTGTCCGGTGAGGGTAGAGAAGCCCATGTAGAGCTCTGTCAGTTCAGTCAGCCGGCTCAGCAGATCCCCAATGGTCGCCAGCAGGTCATCCTCATCCGAGCCCAGCCTTCGCACGTCCATCGCCCCCGCGGGCAGCGTCAGGGACTGCAGCTGGGGGAACTCCATCCGGGACAACAGCAACTCCAGGTGCGGGGCCTCCAGGTGAACGTTATGGACCACCTCGAGTCTCCTCATGGCTTCCGGTTGGGCCACACGCAGCACGTAGAACAGCTGTTTGAGGGCCAGGGAGTCGGCTCGGAACCCGACGAAGCGTAGCTTCAGGGGGCAGTGACGGAGGAGCAGGAAGGCCTGGGCCACCACCTCGTAGTTCCGCCCGGTGACGAAGCCGTTCAGGCGCACGTCCACCTTGGTCTCGAGGGCGGAGGGTGCAGCTTCATCCGCCTCGATGGCCACCATGACCTCGTAGCACATGCGGGTGAGGAGCTGGGTGCGGGCCCAGCGGCCCAGGGTGGCTCCACAGGCACAGGAATGGTGCTCTGTGTCCTTCAGCCCAGTCAGGTCCACCACACGGAGGGTCTTGGCGTAGGTCTCTGGGGGCCGCAGTACATAGGACTGGAGATGGAACATAGAATCTAGTTGTTTATTGCCATAAAATGAGAATTTGTCTTACAAATCAAAGACATAGGCCCTTATATGATGTAAGGTGAAATTTTAAACGTTTATTGCCCCAGTGGCAACTCAAGTAACTACAAACACATTCAGACTTGAAGGAAAACAAAAAACGTGTCACATTGGCCAAGACCCAGTGCCTCAGTTCACAAGTAGCACTTTTGACCAGTGATAATGACACCAGAACACATAGTAAGCCTACCTTCAGGCCAGTCAGCAGAGCTTCCAGGCACAGCCGGCAGGTGCATGAGGTCAGATCCTCCTGGCAGTCCACCGTCTTTCCCAGGAGCCTTTGCAGGTTAAGCTCGTGCAGGGGCCAGGTCTGGACGAGGTCGTGGAGGAGGAGGGCCATCTCGTGCATGTAGCAGGCCTTGAAGAGGAGCGGGTAGAGGTTGAACGACACACAACTGAGGTTCTCCCTGGCTCTCTGGCCACTCTGGGCGAACCCCTCGGCAGCGAGGAACCTGAGACTTTTCATGGCTCTCTCTTCTATGTTCTATCTGTCCTCGAGGTCTGGGTCTTGAAGTGTTAGGATCAACCAATCATCCCTTGTAACTGGATGTGTTTGTGTTGCTGCTCTCTCCCCGAGGGTCTCTCTGTGTATTGATTCTTTGTCTCTGCCAGTACTGTATATCTGTCTGGACCTCGTTTTGCTGTGGTATCATGTTGTGAAAGAGAGGCTTGGGGCACGTGGTAGGTGAGTGGGAGGACTATTTTTAGAAACAGCCGTCTCATTCCCTTCACCTCGTGAACAGGGAGTCTATTTACAACCTACACCAAACGCCGAGCAGCAACAACCTTTCCTAGCCTACTGCTTACAACATGAGGCCCAAGCTCCCTACATACCGCCAACATTGAAATGACCTGTCTATGCAATCAATCTATACATAAACACCAGTGACAATAACAGCAAAGCAATGTAAACAAACATAGAAAACACAGTACTGCTACATGTACACTACTGCCGTACAGGGTAACATTGGCAACATGCCCACAATGAAATGATAGATTTACTAAAGGCTTAACGGTTTATCAAGACCAAAGCAATGGTGGATCAGTCGTCATAGCATAACTTGACCGGTTACGAAAACATTAATTTGAGTACAATGGAACCTCCAGAGTGTTCTAACACTGGAACCTCCAGAGTGTTCTAACAATGGAACCTCCAGTGTTCTAACACTGGAACCTCCAGAGTGTTCTAACACTGGAACCTCCAGAGTGTTCTAACACTGGAACCTCCAGAGTGTTGTAACACTGGAACCTCCAGAGTGTTGTAACACTGGAACCTCCAGAGTGTTCTAACACTGGAACCACCAGAGTGTTGTAACACTGGAACCACCAGAGTGTTCTAACACTGGAACCTCCAGAGTGTTGTAACACTGGAACCACCAGAGTGTTGTAACACTGGAACCTCCAGAGTGTTGTAACACTGGAACCTCCAGAGTGTTGTAACACTGGAACCTCCAGAGTGTTCTAACACTGGAACCTCCAGAGTGTTGTAACACTGGAACCTCCAGAGTGTTCTAACACTGGAACCTCCAGAGTGTTGTAACACTGGAACCTCCAGAGTGTTCTAACACTGGAACCTCCAGAGTGTTGTAACACTGGAACCTCCAGAGTGTTCTAACACTGGAACCTCCAGAGTGTTGTAACACTGGAACCTCCAGAGTGTTCTAACACTGGAACCTCCAGAGTGTTCTAACACTGGAACCTCCAGAGTGTTCTAACACTGGAACCTCCAGAGTGTTCCAAATACTTTGATGACAAGTCTTAGAGCCTTAGCATGTAATGTTTTGCTTTGGCCATGAGAGAGAAACACATTTGACAACTTCCACATGCCGTAAACAGTGTGTATTGCTTCATTGTTTCTTACAAATGTTTATTTTGTTTTGATTTTTCATATTGCCAAATTTGAAAACATCAGCCTTCATTAGAGTGTGTGTATTTTTCAGTTGACAAACTACAATGAACACAAGCAAAGTTGATCATGCTTTAATACATCAAAATACAGACAATACAAAACATACTGCATAAACTCTAATACAGGGATGGATCTGTTTAAACCTTTGCCTTAATGAAGGTATTCATTAATTATATTAAATGTAAGTTGTAATCACAGGAGGTTGGTGGCACCTTAATTGGGGAGAACGGGCTTGTGGTAATAACTGGAGGGGATTCAGTGGAATGGTATCAAATATATCAAACACATGGTTTCCAGGTCTTTGACGCCATTCCATTGGCTCCATTCCGGACATTATTATGAGCTGTTCTCCCCTCAGCAGCCTCCACTATAGAGACCTGAGAAGAAACATCAGTTTAGAGGGCTTCCAAAGGTGAGTAGCATATTCAACATGGCACATTCAACATGAAACTCAGTTGTCAATACAAGGCATAACAGTTCCTTTTTGTACGGAGTTGCTATTACTCCTTAGCATAGAGAGTGGTGGTGTCCCACAGCCCTATACTATATCTAAGGCCCACCTGACCTGACCAGGAATGGCTCAGGGCCCTAGCTATAGGCTAAACCACAGGGAGGTGTTTCTCTCAGTCTCTGTATCCCTGAGTGGAGTGCAGACTGCAGTCATGCCGGGGGGTGGTAGTGGTAGTGATGGTGGTGGTGGTGATGGTGCTCGTGGTGGTGCTCATGCCTCTGAGCCAGGGGGACCAAGCCCCCAGACGAGGCAGGCAGGCTGGGCAGCATCTCCCTCTCTCCCCCTGGCTGAGCTTGAGAAGCAGGCTGGTGTAGGTGGTGGAGGGTTCTGGAGGGGGACCCAGCTTCTCTGGCCCTGGAGCGAAGCCTCTTACTGTGGCTGTGCTGTAAGGGGAGTTGGGGCTGGGAGTGTGGCTGGGAGGAGTGGCACCACATGGAGGGCTGGTGGCCATGGAGCTTGCTTGATTTACCCCCATGTCCTCCCCCTCCACCTCCTCTGTCTCTCCCCACTGCCTTGACGTGGCCCCTGAGAGACCTGTTGAAGGAGAGGCCCCTACCTCTGGACTCAGTTGCACCGCAGTTCTCCCCTACCAACTCTGATCGGTGCTGCTGGTCTGAGCGTGCGTCCACTCCGGGCTCTTGAGAGGGGGCGTCTGCAGAGGATGGACAACAAACATCATGTTATGTTGCCATTTCTCTTTGTTGAATGTCATTCATCTTTGGTGTATTTTCAGTAAAAACATGTTGACTTTAATGATCTGTGCCTCAAAAGTGCTGAAAATTGTCATTGTGTACCTACCTGCATTGTCAAACTTGGAGGAATAGTTCTCTATCCCAGCTAGGTCTAAGTAGTGATTCCTGCGTTCTGTGTTTTCATCCACACAGTGAAAAATCCTCTCTGGGCTCCCAGCCTCCTCCTGCTGGACCTCCATTCTGTCACCTGTTCTGGAGCCCCGGCCAGAGCTGCTGGAGGGGCTTAACACCAGTTTGACCTTCAGGGCTGTGCTGCTACATGACGGCTGCTTGGCCGACGCTTCAACCACCTCATAGATGGACTGCATGAGACTGCACATATCCTGTAACACACGCACACATCATTGTTCACCCAGGCACATACACGCGCACACACATGCACATCATCACACACACAAACACATCATCATACAAGCACAAACACCATCATACACACACAAACACATCATCACACACACACACACATACACACACACACACACACACACACACACACACATCATCATACAAGCACAAACACCATCATACACACACAAACACATCATCACACACACACACACACACACACACACACACAAACACATCATCATACAAGCACAAACACCATCATACACACACAAACACATCATCACACACACACACACACAAACACATCATCAAACACATCATCATACACATCATCATACACACACACACACACACACACACACACACACACACACACACACACACACACACACACACACACACACACACACACACACACACACCATTAGCAGGGCAGCAGAGTTATCTTCATCTAAAGAGAAAATGTATAATGTGCAGCAGTTGCTTGTTGTAGGCGTGTGAAGCTGCTTTACCTGCTTGGTGACTTTACCCCTGTTGTCAAAGTGATACAGTGTGAAAACCCTCTCTTGCCGAGTGTCATCCTCCAACACCATGGTGCACTCTGTGTCCTGTAACCATGAACAAACACAACAGATGAACAAACACAACTGTACCATATTATGCTCATCAAACAAACCCTTGCTTTACTGTATATAGCAGTAATAAACTACTATGTTATCTACATAGATTCTATATAGATTGTCCTTTTGAAGCTCACATCAACATGGCAGTTTCTCTTCCTGGGCAGTCTGAATGGAACGTGGATGGAGCTCTCCCTCTCCTCTGGTGGCAGTACCACTGTAAAAAACACACAACATTCTCATTAGCCTTGGGCTGAGAAAACTTGTGTCGACTCAATCTATCACATTCTCATTAGCCTTGGGATGAGAAAACCTGTGTCGACTCAGTCTATCACATTCTCATTAGCCTTGGGCTGAGAAAACTTGTCTCTACTCAATCTATCACATTCTCATTAGCCTTGGGATGAGAAAACTTGTGTCGACTCAATCTATCACATTCTCATTAGCCTTGGGATGAGAAAACTTGTGTCGACTCAATCTATCACATTCTCATTGAATGGGTATTTGCTGTTTACAGACGATAATACACACATAGTATCCCAGGTTTAAGGCATTCGCGTACAAATATAAAACAAATGTCCTTTTTCCCAGACAAGAAAGGGGTATGCTTAGTAAAGATATGAATCATACTGAATCAAACATATTAATCATTGAGTATGATGTTAAGTTTATGATGTATGCTAGATTTGAATCCGTGCAACAGTAATGTGATCAGCCTGATCCACTGAGCCGTCGTTCTCTACTCACCCTGTAGGGGGCACTTATGATTCAGGACCTGCTCATCCTTCACTTCCCTTCTGCACATCTCCTGGAAAAAGAGGGAGAGGAGGGATGGACCAAGTGAGAATTAGGAGAGAAAACATTACAGAAGTGGGGTAGGAATAGAGAGAGGGAGAACAAAGCAATAAGTGACTCAGAGATGTGAGAGCCGGAAATCTTTGATCATCTGGGGGCATATTGTTTGTCATCATCTGGGTAAAAAATACTGTGAGAACCAGCATCACACCTCAACTTCTGATAAATTCAATAAAGCGATATGAATGTATAATGCACATCCGCCTCTAAATACACACATGCACACACACAAACACACACACACACACACACACACACACACACACACACACACACACACACACACACACACACACACACACACACACACACACACACACACACACACACACACACACACAAATTAGATATACAAGTAACTAGTAGAGTACCAGTAGTGATGCATTTCCCCTTTGGGATGAAAGCTGAGCTTCTAATCTGACCCCTGATCTCCTCCACTCAATGAGACAGAGTGTGTTCTACAGCTGAGGTACTGAGGTCCGCGGAGAACCCCGGAACCTTGTCACATGGGACAGAATGGGGAACAGAAGGTCAAGAAGTCACCACCCAGAACACAGGAGCCGCAGACAGATGACTGACCTTCTCTCCCACTTGGCACACACTGGTTGGATAATGACGTTGAACCAACGTGGAATAGACATTGAATTGACAACTGTGCCCAGTGGGCTGTTTGTCTCTCGTTTCTAATCTGGCCTTACTGAGAGATATAATCTGTCAGGGTCTATTTTCCTAACATATGAAGAGCTACTTCTGATATCAGAGACCAGAAATGGCTGATATTTGCTCAAATTTACCTCACAATCAAATGTAAATATCCAGAAGAAGCAGAAGACAACTTCTATTCTATTCTAGGTGTTTTATTCTATATTATTTTATTTTATTCTAGTATAAAGCAGAGATTGAATATTGCATGGGAGAAAGGTTGAACCTATCAGGGTGAATTTACTGTAAGAGCAGGCGGGCGGTCACGCCCTGGCCATGCCAGCTGTGACATCACTCTATCCAGTAAAAGTAGATCCATTAAGTCACTCTTGGTAATAAAGTAATATCACCCACCGAGTTCCCATATATGAGTAGAACTGAGCGTCTCATATGGAAACAATAACACATGGTAAATGTACAGACTATGTTCATGAACCTGCTGAGACTACAACCTATTTATAATGCCTATGGGCTCAAAAATGCTCAAAATGGATATTAGCTTCAATTAATTCCACTGGGTACTTCTTGCTTGGCGAGTGCCTACACCTTGAAACTAGGTGTTCCCTTGAACGGTGCTGAGCATATTGCATGTGTTAGCAAGACCTATCAAGATCTGAGCATATGATATCCAACCCTCTGTTGCAACAAGTCAGAAACCCGTCAAAAAATGACAGTGAAAGCACCAAAACATTGGATCTGTGCATCTTACTCTCTCCACCATAGACAGTCCGAACAGCACCCAATCGCCCACAGCAACAGAGTAACAAAGAGCCTGTGGAGTCTGAGAGGACGATGCTGACAGATAACCCTGACTGCTGATGGCTTCACCCAGCATCCCAGCCAAACTCCTGCCATCGGCCACCACGCTCTGCCTGCTACGGGCCCTTTTATCTGGGGTAGGGTTACCGACCGAAGGGGGGGGGGGGTAACCCTACCCCAGATGAACCGGGTGTCACTAACTTTTGCATCCTGTCCTGTAGCCCCCCTCTCTCCCACTCCCATTAGTTAGAGTCAAACGCAGAGCCCTGGGAAGAGAACAGTGCAGGGCTTTGTTTGAACAAACTCTCTTCCTGTCAACCAATACCTGGATAGGTGGTTGATCATCTCTCTCCCTGTTAACCAATACCTGAATATGTGGTTGATCGTATGGGGGTGGGGCTGCATGGGGAAGGATGGTTGCTTCATCGCAGGAGTTTATGTGAATCGGCTTCTGAAATCACTGAAAGTTGGTATACAGTTGATATACAAGTATTAGAAGTTGATATACAAAAAAATGGAAAGGGGTTAGGGGTTGATTTCAGACACAGGCACAGAATAACCATTAAGAAGTGCTCCTTTTCAGAGGCCTGGCCTTGCTCACAGAAACCAGATGTGAGAGATTTCTGGAGGAGAACAGAGGGAGGGATTTGGATGTTGAGCTGTAGTTGGGTGAGGAAATACTGGAGCCAGAGTCTGTATGGGTGGTTTGGCTGCTGAAACATAGAGCTCATTTCACAGGAAGAAAATGCCTCTCTAGCCTCCAGAACATAGCTAGCTAGCTATAGAATCGGGCCTCTCTCCAACTCGCCAATCTGGTCTGCTGGCCTTCAGGGAGCAAAGCATTGGGAAATTTCAGATCATTGTGCGTAGAGATGTCGAAGTGTTCTCACCACTCAATGACATGATTTAATTTTCTCCCTCTCCTCTCTCTCTCTCTCTCTCTCTCTCTGTCTCTCTCTCTCTCTCTCTCTCGTCTTCTGTCTGAGCGAACAGCCCAGCAAACAGGGTGGTTTCCAAAATCACTTGAAGGTTCTCCAAGTAACCAAACATGAAAGGGGGAGAAAGACACCCAAATGATCCAATCTGTGTTTGGGAAAACCAGCTTCCCTGGCTCAGAGCTGGAATATTCTGGGAGGCGATCTCAGCCCAAATATGATCACAGAGTCCAGAGTCTGAACAGTCTACAGCCGATAGAATAATGAATCGAAACCTCTGGGGCAACAAACAGGACAGAAACAATACAAGGAGGGTTGGAAGGAAGATTCCCACCACTGGGCACAGACTTAAATTCAACGTCTATTCCATGTTGGTTCAACGTAATCTCATTGAAATTACATGGAAACAACATTGATTCAACCAGTGTGTGCCCAGTGGGCCTCTTCAAACACAACAGACTGACTGCTCCAGTTCTACAACACTGCAGTTACAAATCCATATACACTAGACATACTGTGATGTAAACTGATACCCGATGTGGTTGGTTTCTCCTCTAACTTTGTTAGTGTTTGTACATTCTAATCTCTGGCTCCCATATCTGTACATGATCCAGACCGGATTTGTACAAACAGATTTGATAATCAAATGTGCCTTTGTTAATCCATCAGGTGATGTTTTCAGCACTGCAGCCTGAGTTACTGTAATTGGACAGATACAGTATGTCAAAATTGAGGTAAGTCTGAAATTGTTTAAAATCCTGTTTGAAATAAGGATGACACATCCTATAGGTTTTTCTGCAAACATTGTATCACATGACTTTTGAAAACGGAGTAGAACCAGTACAGAATGGAAGAACACATCACAATCAGTAGCTGCTGAGATCACACACCTTACAGTAAAGAGCAGGGCCTCACTCCAAAACATGGCTGCTGTTTATTTTCAATTTATGCATGGTAAATATGTTACTCTTTCTGAAGAGAGGAAAGTCTAGGACCAGTGCCCGCAGCACACACTCTATACAAAGCACACACGCACGCACACACACACTCTCTCACACACGCACACACACACACTGCTTTTGAAGTGGAGAAGCCAGAAGAGGATGAGAGAGAGGAAGAAAAGGGTAATTGTTCCATGGCTAACAGTGGGATCTCTGACCGAGGTGGGTGAAGGAGACCTTTGGTGTCTCACTGGGTCTATGAGCTGAGGCTGCAGGATGTTGACACAAAATATATGTGTTCCTGCTAGACCCTGGACACACAGATGGAGGCATCACAGCCAAAACATCGGTGAAAAGAAATAGTGAAATATCTCACTCTACAATCAAGGACAGACAGTTCACTATTAGATTCTGCTGCAACACAACCGAGACGTTGCAGTTTAATGTGACCTTATAATTGAAATAATAATCAAGCTTCCTTACTGAAAAGAGGACAAACCATGAACATAAGCTCAGACAGCCAGGCACACATATGAAGTGCCCAGGCAAAAAACTGATAGTTCACTACAAACTTTAGGCCCCTGCTGACAGTTACATAAGCAATGGTGTCATGGAGCAGTTAATGGTGGGGCTGGAAAACAGAATCACACAAACAACTGATTTGCCATTAAAAAGACATGACGGATGTTGGTCTCATTACAGGAACCTGGCAGACTTTGCCTCTCTTTCTGAAGTACAGGCTCCAGAGAGGAAGCAACATAGACCAACACTTCATTAACACCTCCTCCCCACCACAATGAGTTAAAAATGTCCCTGCAGATGGCATTCAGCATGGCTCCAATGGGTCTTTCTAAGTGTTGAGAGATGATTACGAGAGTTAAAAGAATACATCAAAAATATGTGAGTGAGCCAGTGAGGGGTCACACAGTTAAATAAGAGTTATGAGCATGATGTTGTATAGGACTCTCACTATGTTACATGTTGTTGTATAGGACTCTCACTATGTTACATGATGATGTTGTATAGGACTCTCACTATGTTACATGATGATGTTGTATAGGACTCTCACTATGTTACATGATGATGTTGTATAGGACTCTCACTATGTTACATAATGTTGTATAGGACTCTCACTATGTTACATGATGATGTTGTATAGGACTTTCACTATGTTACATGATGTTGTATAGGACTCTCACTATGTTACATGATGATGTTGTATAGGACTCTCACTATGTTACATGATGTTGTATAGGACTCTCACTATGTTACATGATGTTGTATAGGACTCTCACTATGTTACATGATGTTGTATAGGACTCTCACTATGTTACATGATGTTGTATAGGACTCTCACTATGTTACATGATGTTGTATAGGACTCTCACTATGATACATGATGTTGTATCGGTCTCTCACTATGTTACATGACGTTGTATAGGACTCTCACTATGTTACATGATGTTGTATAGGACTCTCACTATGTTACATGATGTTGTATAGGACACTCACTATGTTACATGATGATGTTGTATAGGACTCTCACTATGTTACATAATGTTGTATAGGACACTCACTATGTTACATGATGTTGTATAGGACTCTCACTATGTTACATGATGTTGTATAAGACACTCACTATGTTACATGATGATGTTGTATAGGACTCTCACTATGTTCCCTGTTGATGTTGTATAGGGCACTCACTATGTTACATGATGTTGTATAGGACTCTCACTATGTTACATGATGTTGTATAGGACACTCAATATGTTACATGATGTTGTATAGGACTCTCACTATGTTACATGATGTTGTAAAGGACTCTCACTATGTTACATGATGTTGTATAGTACTCTCACTGTGTTACATGATAATGTTGTATAAGACTCTCACTATGTTACATAATGTTGTATAGGACTCTCACTATGTTACATGATGATGTTGTATAGGACTTTAACTATGTTACATGATGTTGTATAGGACTCTCACTATGTTACATGATGATGTTGTATAGGACTCTCACTATGTTACATAATGTTGTACAGGACACTCACTATGTTACATGATGTTGTATAGGACTCTCACTATGTTACATGATGTTGTATAGGACTCTCACTATGTTACATGATGTTGTACAGGACACTCACTATGTTACATGATGTTGTATAGGACTCTCACTATGTTACATGATGTTGTATAGGACTCTCACTATGTTACATGATGTTGTATAGGACTCTCACTATGTTACATGATGTTGTATAGGACTCTCACTATGTTACATGATGTTGTATAGGACTCTCACTATGTTACATGATGTTGTATAGGACTCTCACTATGTTACATGATGTTGTATAGGACTCTCACTATGTTACATGATGTTGTATAGGACTCTCACTATGTTACATGATGATGTTGTATAGGACACTCACTATTACATGATGTTGTATAGGACACTCACTATGTTACATGATGTTGTATAGGACTCTCACTATGTTACATGATGTTGTATAGGACTCTCACTATGTTACATGATGTTGTATAGGACTCTCACTATGTTACATGACGTTGTATAGGACTCTCACTATGTTACATGATGTTGTATAGGACTCTCACTATGTTACATGATGTTGTATAGGACACTCACTATGTTACATGATGATGTTGTATAGGACACTCACTATGTTACATAATGTTGTATAGGACTCTCACTATGTTACATGATGATGTTGTATAGGACTTCCACTATGTTACATGATGTTGTATAGGACTCTCACTATGTTACATGATGATGTTGTATAGGACTCTCACTATGTTACATAATGTTGTATAGGACACTCACTATGTTACATGATGTTGTATAGGACTCTCACTATGTTCCCTGTTGATGTTGTATAGGGCACTCACTATGTTACATGATGTTGTATAAGACACTCACTATGTTACATGATGTTGTAAAGGACTCTCACTATGTTACATGATGTTGTATAGTACTCTCACTGTGTTACATGATGATGTTGTATAAGACTCTCACTATGTTACATAATGTTGTATAGGACTCTCACTATGTTACATGATGTTGTAAAGGACTCTCACTATGTTACATTATGTTGTATAGGACTCTCACTATGTTACATGGTGTTGTATAGGACTCTCACTATGTTACATGATGTTGTATAGGACTCTCACTATGTTACATGATGTTGTATAGGACTCTCACTATGTTACATAATGTTGTATAGGACTCTCACTATGTTACATGATGTTGTAAAGGACTCTCACTATGTTACATGATGTTGTATAGGACTCTCACTATGTTACATGGTGTTGTATAGGACTCTCACTATGTTACATGATGTTGTATAGGACTCTCACTATGTTACATGATGTTGTATAGGACTCTCACTATGTTACATGATGTTGTATAGGACTCTCACTATGTTACATGATGTTGTAAAGGACTCTCACTATGTTACATGATGTTGTATAGGACTCTCACTATGTTACATGATGTTGTATAGGACTCTCACTATGTTACATGATGTTGTATAGGACTCTCACTATGTTACATGATGTTGTATAGGACTCTCACTATGTTACATGATGTTGTAAAGGACTCTCACTATGTTACATGATGTTGTATAGGACTCTCACTATGTTACATGATGTTGTATAGGACTCTCACTATGTTACATGATGTTGTATAGGACTCTCACTATGTTACATGATTTTGTAAAGGACTCTCACTGTTACATGATGTTGTATAGGACACTCACTATGTTACATGATGTTGTATAGGACTCTCACTATGTTACATTATGTTGTATAGGACTCTCACTATGTTACATGATGTTGTATAGGACACTCACTATGTTACATGATGTTGTATAGGACTCTCACTATGTTACATGATGTTGTATAGGACTCTCACTACGTTACATGATGTTGTATAGGACTCTCACTATGTTACATGATGTTGTATAGGACTCTCACTATGTTACATGATGTTGTATAGGACTCTCACTATGTTACATGATGTTGTATAGGACACTCACTATGTTACATGATGTTGTATAGGACTCTCACTATGTTACATGATGTTGTATAGGACTCTCACTACGTTACATGATGTTGTATAGGACTCTCACTATGTTACATGATGTTGTATAGGACTCTCACTATGTTACATGATGTTGTATAGGACTCCCACTATGTTACATGATGTTGTTGTATAGGACTCTCACTATGTTACATGATGTTGTATAGGACTCTCACTATGTTACATGATGATGTTGTATAGGACTCTCACTATGTTACATTATGTTGTATAGGACTCTCACTATGTTACATGATGTTGTATAGGACTCCCACTATGTTACATGATGTTGTTGTATAGGACTCTCACTATGTTACATGATGTTGTATAGGACTCTCACTATGTTACATGATGTTGTATAGGACTCTCACTATGTTACATGATGTTGTATAGGACTCTCACTATGTTACATGATGTTGTATAGGACTCTCACTATGTTACATGATTTTGTAAAGGAATCTCACTATGTTACATGATGTTGTATAGGACTCTCACTATGTTACATGATGTTGTATAGGACACTCACTATGTTACATGATGTTGTATAGGATACAATGCTACATGATGTTGTATAGGACTCAGACTACGTTACATGATGTTGTATAGGACTCTCACTATGTTACATTATGTTGTATAGGACTCTCACTATGTTACATGATGTTGTATAGGACACTCACTATGTTACATGATGTTGTATAGGACTCTCACTATGTTACATGATGTTGTATAGGACTCTCACTATGTTACATGATGTTGTATAGGACTCTCACTATGTTACATGATGTTGTATAGGACTCTCACTATGTTACATGATGTTGTATAGGACTCCCACTATGTTACATGATGTTGTTGTATAGGACTCTCACTATGTTACAAGATGTTGTATAGGACTCTCACTATGTTACATGATGATGTTGTATAGGACTCTCACTATGTTCCCTGTTGATGTTGTATAGGGCACTCACTATGTTACATTATGTTGTATAGGACTCTCACTATGTTACATGATGTTGTATAGGACACTCACTATGTTACATGATGTTGTATAGGACTCTCACTATGTTACATGATGTTGTATAGGACTCTCACTATGTTACATGATGTTGTATAGGACTCTCACTATGTTACATGATGATGTTGTATAGGACTCTCACTATGTTACATGATGATGTATAGGACTCTCACTATGTTACATGATGTTGTATAGGACTCTCACTATGTTACATGATGATGTTGTATAGGACTCTCACTATGTTACATGATGTTGTATAGGACTCTCACTATGTTACATGATGTTGTATAGGACTCTCACTATGTTACATGATGTTGTAAAGGACTCTCACTATGTTACATGATGTTGTATAGTACTCTCACTGTGTTACATGATGATGTTGTATAAGACTCTCACTATGTTACTTAATGTTGTATAGGACTCTCACTATGTTACATGATGTTGTAAAGGACTCTCACTATGTTACATGATGTTGTATAGGACTCTCACTATGTTACATGGTGTTGTATAGGACTCTCACTATGTTACATGATGTTGTATAGGACTCTCACTATGTTACATGATGTTGTATAGGACTCTCACTATGTTACATAATGTTGTATAGGACTCTCACTATGTTACATGATTTTGTAAAGGACTCTCACTATGTTACATGATGTTGTTTAGGACTCTCACTATGTTACATGGTGTTGTATAGGACTCTCACTCTGTTACATGATGTTGTATAGGACTCTCACTATGTTACATGATGTTGTATAGGACTCTCACTATATTACATGATGTTGTATAGGACACTCACTATGTTACATGATGTTGTATAGGACTCTCACTATGTTACATAATGTTGTATAGGACTCTCACTATGTTACATGATGTTGTATAGGACTCTCACTATGTTACATGATGTTGTATAGGACTCTCACTATGTTACATGATGTTGTATAGGACTCTCAGTATGTTACATGATGTTGTAAAGGACTCTCACTATGTTACATGATGTTGTATAGGACTCTCACTATGTTACATGATGTTGTATAGGACACTCACTATGTTACATGATGTTGTATAGGACACAATGCTACATGATGTTGTATAGGACTCTCACTATGTTACATGATGTTGTATAGGACTCTCACTATGTTACATTATGTTGTATAGGACTCTCACTATGTTACATGATGTTGTATAGGACACTCACTATGTTACATGATGTTGTATAGGACTCTCACTATGTTACATGATGTTGTATAGGACTCCCACTATGTTACATGATGTTGTTGTATAGGACTCTCACTATGTTACATAATGTTGTATAGGACTCTCACTATGTTACATGATGTTGTATAGGACTTTCACTATGTTACATGATGTTGTATAGGACTCTCACTATGTTACATAATGTTGTATAGGACACTCACTATGTTACATGATGTTGTATAGGACTCTCACTATGTTACATGATGTTGTATAGGACACTCACTATGTTACATGATGATGTTGTATAGGACTCTCACTATGTTCCCTGTTGATGTTGTATAGGGCACTCACTATGTTACATGATGTTGTATAGGACTCTCACTATGTTACATTATGTTGTATAGGACTCTCACTATGTTACATGATGTTGTAAAGGACTCTCACTATGTTACATGATGTTGTATAGTACTCTCACTGTGTTTCATGATGATGTTGTATAAGACTCTCACTATGTTACATAATGTTGTATAGGACTCTCACTATGTTACATGATGTTGTATAGGACACTCACTATGTTACATGATGTTGTATAGGACACAATGCTACATGATGTTGTATAGGACTCTCACTATGTTACATGATGTTGTATAGGACTCTCACTATGTTACATTATGTTGTATAGGACTCTCACTATGTTACATGATGTTGTATAGGACTCTCACTATGTTACATGATGTTGTATAGGACACTCACTATGTTACATGATGTTGTATAGGACTCTCACTATGTTACATGATGTTGTATAGGACTCTCACTATGTTACATGATGTTGTATAGGACTCTCACTATGTTACATGATGTTGTATAGGACACTCACTATGTTACATGATGTTGTATAGGACTCTCACTATGTTACATGATGTTGTTTAGGACTCTCACTATGTTACATGATTTTGTATAGGACTCTCACTATGTTACATGATGTTGTATAGGACTCTCACTATGTTACATGATGTTGTATAGGACACTCACTATGTTACATGGTGTTGTATAGGACTCTCACTATGTTACATGATGTTGTATAGGACTCTCACTATGTTACATAATGTTGTATAGGACTCTCACTATGTTACATGATTTTGTAAAGGACTCTCACTATGTTACATGATGTTGTTTAGGACTCTCACTATGTTACATGGTGTTGTATAGGACTCTCACTATGTTACATGATGTTGTATAGGACTCTCACTATGTTACATGATGTTGTATAGGACTCTCACTATGTTACATGATGTTGTATAGGACACTCACTATGTTACATGATGTTGTATAGGACTCTCACTATGTTACATAATGTTGTATAGGACTCTCACTATGTTACATGATGTTGTATAGGACTCTCACTATGTTACATGATGTTGTATAGGACTCTCACTATGTTACATGATGTTGTATAGGACTCTCACTATGTTACATGATGTTGTATAGGACACTCACTATGTTACATGATGTTGTATAGGACACAATGCTACATGATGTTGTATAGGACTCTCACTATGTTACATGATGTTGTATAGGACTCTCACTATGTTACATTATGTTGTATAGGACTCTCACTATGTTACATGATGTTGTATAGGACACTCACTATGTTACATGATGTTGTATAGGACTCTCACTATGTTACATGATGTTGTATAGGACTCCCACTATGTTACATGATGTTGTTGTATAGGACTCTCACTATGTTACATAATGTTGTATAGGACTCTCACTATGTTACATGATGTTGTATAGGACTTTCACTATGTTACATGATGTTGTATAGGACTCTCACTATGTTACATAATGTTGTATAGGACACTCACTATGTTACATGATGTTGTATAGGACTCTCACTATGTTACATGATGTTGTATAGGACACTCACTATGTTACATGATGATGTTGTATAGGACTCTCACTATGTTCCCTGTTGATGTTGTATAGGGCACTCACTATGTTACATGATGTTGTATAGGACTCTCACTATGTTACATGATGTTGTATAGGACTCTCACTATGTTACATGATGTTGTAAAGGACTCTCACTATGTTACATGATGTTGTATAGTACTCTCACTGTGTTACATGATGATGTTGTATAAGACTCTCACTATGTTACATAATGTTGTATAGGACTCTCACTATGTTACATGATGTTGTATAGGACACTCACTATGTTACATGATGTTGTATAGGACACAATGCTACATGATGTTGTATAGGACTCTCACTATGTTACATGATGTTGTATAGGACTCTCACTATGTTACATTATGTTGTATAGGACTCTCACTATGTTACATGATGTTGTATAGGACTCTCACTATGTTACATGATGTTGTATAGGACACTCACTATGTTACATGATGTTGTATAGGACTCTCACTATGTTACATGATGTTGTATAGGACACTCACTATGTTACATGATGATGTTGTATAGGACTCTCACTATGTTCCCTGTTGATGTTGTATAGGGCACTCACTATGTTACATGATGTTGTATAGGACTCTCACTATGTTACATGATGTTGTATAGGACTCTCACTATGTTACATGATGTTGTAAAGGACTCTCACTATGTTACATGATGTTGTATAGTACTCTCACTGTGTTACATGATGATGTTGTATAAGACTCTCACTATGTTACATAATGTTGTATAGGACTCTCACTATGTTACATGATGTTGTATAGGACACTCACTATGTTACATGATGTTGTATAGGACACAATGCTACATGATGTTGTATAGGACTCTCACTATGTTACATGATGTTGTATAGGACTCTCACTATGTTACATTATGTTGTATAGGACTCTCACTATGTTACATGATGTTGTATAGGACTCTCACTATGTTACATGATGTTGTATAGGACACTCACTATGTTACATGATGTTGTATAGGACTCTCACTATGTTACATGATGTTGTATAGGACACTCACTATGTTACATGATGTTGTATAGGACTCTCACTATGTTACATGATGTTGTTTAGGACTCTCACTATGTTACATGATTTTGTATAGGACTCTCACTATGTTACATGATGTTGTATAGGACTCTCACTATGTTACATGATGTTGTATAGGACACTCACTATGTTACATGGTGTTGTATAGGACTCTCACTATGTTACATGATGTTGTATAGGACTCTCACTATGTTACATGATGTTGTATAGGACTCTCACTATGTTACATGATGTTGTATAGGACACTCACTATGTTACATGATGTTGTATAGGACTCTCACTATGTTACATAATGTTGTATAGGACTCTCACTATGTTACATGATGTTGTATAGGACTCTCACTATGTTACATGATGTTGTATAGGACTCTCACTATGTTACATGATGTTGTATAGGACTCTCAGTATGTTACATGATGTTGTAAAGGACTCTCACTATGTTACATGATGTTGTATAGGACTCTCACTATGTTACATGATGTTGTATAGGACACTCACTATGTTACATGATGTTGTATAGGACACAATGCTACATGATGTTGTATAGGACTCTCACTATGTTACATGATGTTGTATAGGACTCTCACTATGTTACATTATGTCGTATAGGACTCTCACTATGTTACATGATGTTGTATAGGACACTCACTATGTTACATGATGTTGTATAGGACTCTCACTATGTTACATGATGTTGTATAGGACTCCCACTATGTTACATGATGTTGTTGTATAGGACTCTCACTATGTTACATAATGTTGTATAGGACTCTCACTATGTTACATGATGTTGTATAGGACTTTCACTATGTTACATGATGTTGTATAGGACTCTCACTATGTTACATAATGTTGTATAGGACACTCACTATGTTACATGATGTTGTATAGGACTCTCACTATGTTACATGATGTTGTATAGGACACTCACTATGTTACATGATGATGTTGTATAGGACTCTCACTATGTTCCCTGTTGATGTTGTATAGGGCACTCACTATGTTACATGATGTTGTATAGGACTCTCACTATGTTACATGATGTTGTATAGGACTCTCACTATGTTACATGATGTTGTAAAGGACTCTCACTATGTTACATGATGTTGTATAGTACTCTCACTGTGTTACATGATGATGTTGTATAAGACTCTCACTATGTTACATAATGTTGTATAGGACTCTCACTATGTTACATGATGTTGTATAGGACACTCACTATGTTACATGATGTTGTATAGGACACAATGCTACATGATGTTGTATAGGACTCTCACTATGTTACATGATGTTGTATAGGACTCTCACTATGTTACATTATGTTGTATAGGACTCTCACTATGTTACATGATGTTGTATAGGACTCTCACTATGTTACATGATGTTGTATAGGACACTCACTATGTTACATGATGTTGTATAGGACTCTCACTATGTTACATGATGTTGTATAGGACTCTCACTATGTTACATGATGTTGTATAGGACTCTCACTATGTTACATGATGTTGTATAGGACACTCACTATGTTACATGATGTTGTATAGGACTCTCACTATGTTACATGATGTTGTATAGGACTCTCACTATGTTACATGATTTTGTATAGGACTCTCACTATGTTACATGATGTTGTATAGGACTCTCACTATGTTACATGATGTTGTATAGGACACTCACTATGTTACATGGTGTTGTATAGGACTCTCACTATGTTACATGATGTTGTATAGGACTCTCATGCCCCTACAGCTCTCCAAACCTGATTAACTCATTAACAGTACTAGGCCTACATCTGAGGCACTGGAGGCTGCTGGGGGGAGGACGACTCATAACAGTGGCTGTAATGGAGTGAATGGAACCCATGTGTTTGATACCATTCCATTCATTCCATTCCAGACATTATTATGAGCCCGTCCTCACCAGTTAATGTGCAACCAGCCGCCTATGATGTGAGGGCCGTCCACCCACCACCAGACACTACGCCAACCATACCTTGTTCCTTCACTGTTGTTTCTCAGTACAGCTTGTCTCTGTTGCAGTCAGAAAACCAGGACCAGATGTGTAGGTTCAGTATGGCGGCACGGAAAGACCCCGCTGTTCTGGACGGCGGCCATATGCGTTTCACACCGACATGACAGCCTCCTCTCACAGAGAGAGCAAAGGAAGGAGCAGGGAGAAAAAAAGCCCCTTTCCAAACACCTTTCATGTCCCTGGCTTGGCTGTGAGCCATGATCCTGTGGCTGCCTTGCCTTGGCTGGGACTGTGAGGGAGGGAGCGTGTCTGGCTAGTTTATTATCCTGGGCTGGGGCAGACCTGGCTGAGACTGACTGAACCCCAGTGTGAACCCCAGTGTGAACACCTGTGTGGACACAATATGAGCCCAAAGTGGTGACTGACAGTATCAGTCCTCTATTCAATTGACGGGTCTTAACAAGACTGACAAGACAGTAATTCTCAATGTTATTTGTTGTTTACCAATTTACCAACCCTAGATGATACATACTTTGGTTGTGATTTTGGAATAAAGATTGATGAATACAACAATCTCCTGTAATCAATATTGAGAATGGTCAGTTGACCTCCCTCTGTGTTATAAAATAATCACCTTTACATGTCCATTAGGGTTCTTACCCCTCCCACTCTAGGAGGCCTTGGTCCATTCATCTGCCCCGTCACAGGACTCCACCATTCTGGTTCTCATTAGCATCATTATCTAAGTTCAAGCCTCTCCACTCTAATGACACACGTCTGTGTTGCTATCCATTTACAGGCTTTTCTATGCCAAAAAATGCCACACTTTTATCCAAAGCGACTCTTATGCGTGCATCATTTTTTCCCCTCTATCCTCATGCTACACAACGGAGCTACAGAGGACAACTTGATATTGATGTTGATATTTGTGATGAGGTAACTGACTTTCTGAGGTAAAGGCATGTTACTCTCTCTCTCTCTCTCTCTCTCTGTGACACTCTCTCTCTGTGACACTCTCTCTCTGTATCTCCCCCCTCTCTCCTTCTCTCTGAAGTCTGCAAAAGTGCCAAAATGTTAATCATATCTCAACTCAGGTGTAAAATATATCAACTGTATTATAATGTACTGTACCTGCTTAAATCTGATTGTGTGGGTGTGGAGACCAGTAGGTTGCCACTCTCCATGACAGGTGAGCACATTGGCAGCAAAACTACCACCTAGAAAACAAAAACAAAATAACAAATAGACTATACTCTGCATGACATTTTATATTTGAGAGACGTACTTCTGAGTAGGTGATTCTTACCTTCAGGATTTTCTCTGCGTTTACAGGCTATCCAAATTATGCATGAATGGAAACATAAAAGATAGAAAGAAAATACTGTTATATTTCGGTTATTAAGAGATATACAGTAGCCTCTGAAAATAATCTAAATACCAAGTATTACCATGTTTTGATTGGAGTTTGCCCATATTTTGTGGTATTTCCTCTTGTGGCTTGAACCTTCATCTATTTGCGAATTGACCAAGACATCTTCATCATTTCCCATTGATAACAACAAAGACAGTTATATCCTGTATGCACCGATATATCCATTTTGCCATCAAGTTATTAGAGGGTTGAGATAGGCTAAAGTTGGTTGAGGTAAACAAGAGGACCGAAGCTTTGGGAAAGTGTTCGCAATATGGACAGAGGGAACTTGCGGAATTTAATATGAAAAAGAAACGATTAATCTATAGAGGGTACAGCACCTCCTGCTGTATATTAGGCAAAAGTATTTTCCCCAAACTAACTGTGGATTTGTATTGTATGTGCATATAACAAATGACAGTGTCATAATGTAACGCATGCATGATGTGCCTATGCATGTGAACATAAAATAAGAGCCCTTCATTATACAAACGTTTAATTTGTTTAATAGCTAGATCGCTGTTTCCCTAAATCGGCTACTGTAAACTCCCTGTGATAAATATTGCCACCCAGTGGTGGAAACACATTGTGACACGTGTCTGCGGAATTAGAGCATAGAATGGACGGAACGCCACTTCACCTGTTGCACCATCATGACGTCTATCTTCTGGAACGAGACCTTTTTGGTCAAAGATTCCTCAACATTCTTCATAATATTTTCAACTGGGCTGGTGAGACAAAAGCGGGAACGGGGTATAGCTTCTATGGCATTTACCTGAAAAATGAGTTGAAGGGAGAAGGCGCGAAAAGATGGATTACAGGAAACGCTTGATGATCCTCCAGGTAGGCCTAGACGCACCATGTCCTCTATATGCTCTCTTTGTACACTTATTCAAGTATATTAACTGCTTTGAAATGTTCCATATAATTGAACAACTTTTACAAAAGACTAACATGTTTTTGGGGCATCCAATTAACATTTCTTCCGATGCAGCGGGCGTCGGAGAGCACCGGGAGGAGGTGGTCCGTGCTAGAGCGAGATGAGGAGCCTGAGATGATCAACATCAGAGACATCACCCAGCAAAAGGTGTAGGCTTTATTTATACTGTTGGGCTTTCACAGGTAGGATTACTTATATAGTGAGTAATGACTGGGTTAACATAGAGAGGTATAAAAAAAAAAATCAGAGTTCTTTCACAGAGAAATCACACTACTCAGTTTTTTCAAACTATTTTCAGACAGATCTTCATCACTGATACTGGTACCTGGGGAGATTATTCAATTATCTTCACCTGTCCAGGAGACAGGGGCTCCGGTTAATCTAGATGAATACCAATAATGACTTCTCACTATACCCTATAGGATGACTCAGACACTGAGGACTATGTCTCCCAGGTGCTCATGGGTGCACTGCTGGAGAACTTCCTGTTCAAATTACTCATTATCGTCATGATTGTCAGCAACTGCATCATTATGGCCTTCCAAACCGATGCTATCATTGCCAAGGTAAGTTATGGTCACTGAGGACATCTTGTTGTATGGTGTTATTGAACATTTTGTGTTGTGGATATGTGGTGGTGTAGAGATGTTATATGATGTACTGTTTTATCTTTAGCTCATTCAGTACAAACATAGTTCACTGTTTTATCTGTTGTTTTATATGTAATGTGGATGCTTTGGTGTGTTTGGACCCCAGGAAGAGTAGCTAATGGGGATCCTTAAAAAATGCTAAATACAAAGAGGTATTGTAGGCCTACTTTCAAACTGAAAGCTCATTTTCTATGACAAGTCAACAGATAACAGTTAACTGAAATGCAATGGTATGATTTGTTCATTGTAGAAGTATGACATTGCGTTCAGCGTCTGTGAGCATATTATCCTCACCGTTTTCATCTGGGAGATCCTGGTCAAGTGGTACTACGGCTTCAACATCTTCTGGAAGGTAACGTCTGGTCAGGAGATTGATTTCACACAACCTATTACTTACTGTGGCCTTCTCAGAGACCATTGTGGTGTCATTCTTCTCTCTCTCTCTCTCTCTCTTTCTCTCTCTCTCTCTCTCTCGTTCTCTGTCTCGTTTTTGGTGTTTCAGAATGGCTGGAATGTCCTGGACTGTTTGGTCACTCTGGCTCTGATGCTTGGACCCCTGATCTTTCCCCAGGGTGGGGACAGTTTGCTAAAGGTCATCAGGTGAAGGAGTACCCCTCATACTCCGCAGAAACGCATTAGTGGAAACGTAGGGTCTCAGGGCAGGTCTGGTTGTAACTAGATATGTTTGAGTTGTGTCGGGGACAATTTTACCCTTTTAGCTAACCCCAACCCTTTTTCTAATCTTAACCTAATTCTCCTAACCTGCCACGATAATTCTCCTAACCTGCCAAGTTAATTCTCCTAACCTTAACCTAATTTAGTTTTAGGACAATAGTTTTTTTGTGTGTCAAACATCAACATGAAACATTATTTGTTGTTGTTGTGTGCTGCTTTCCCACTGGGCAGACACTTGTTGAATCAACGGGGTTTCCTCGTCATTTCACCAACATGGAATAGATGTTGAATTGACATCTGTGCCCAGTGGGTTGTCCCTCCGTGTTGTAATGTGTTATTTATTGTGTGTGTGTTCCAGGGTGTTGAGGGTAATCCGTAGTATCAGAGGTTTTGCCTCCATGCAGGGTATGGCTATGATGGTCACCGTCATTATGCAGTCCATTCCAGACATGGCCAACATCTTCTTCCTCCTCCTCATCATCATGCTTGTAGGTGTTATATCATGTACCAATTCAACCTCTCTCTCTCTCTCTCTTTCTAATTCTCTCTCTCACGTCATCATCATTGATCTTTAATCCATTACCACTTCTTCACCTCATTCTCGTGACTTTGAATGAGAAAAGAAACATGAGAACAGTCAAAGTATGACGCCCCAGTTCTTGCTCGTGTTTGTAGTATTTAATATGTTGGTTTGTTACTATGGCCCCAGATGAGTATGTGATGTTTCAAGGAGTGATATGAGACCATATGAATGGATTCTACAACTGCTCAGTTGTCCCCTGTGTTTGTGATGGTGGGACATCTGCTCAGTTGTCCCCTGTGTTTGTGTCTAATGTCTCTGTTGATTTTCTGTCTGTGTCTGTCAGGTGTTTGCGGTGTTCGGCGTGACCCTGTTCAGTGCTGCTGTCCCATCAGCCTTTGGGGACCTGTTTTCGGCCCTCTACACCCTCTTCATCTGCATCACCCAGGACGGATGGATGGACATCTACAGGGAGTTTAAGGCGTAAGTGACACAAGGCCCTACATTTCCCCTCATCCAGTTCATACAGTATGTCCTTGGATAAAGATTTTGAAAAGCAAGAGGAGATAATTTTATTAGTCTAATGCAGGTTAGCGTTTTTCATCATGAATCTTGTCTCCTATTGCCCTGGAAGAGGTGGTCTTCACTAATATCCCTTAAACAATGTAAATTACGCTTTGGTCCTATTATTGCTCACACAGTTTCTATTTGGCGCAAAATTGAAAAACAATGTAACTTGGAATCAAAATGTCATGCCCATACCCAGCTCTGAAAACATCCAATGTTGGGATGTTTAAATTATCTCGGCTCCCGAAAGGACTGATCTCTATTATACACTGAACAAAAATATAAACACTATGTAAAGTGTTGGTCCCATGTTTCATGAACTGAAATAAAAGATCCCAGAAATGTTCCATACACACAAAAGCTCATTTGTTTACATCCCTGTTAGTGAACATTTCTCCTTTGCCATCCATCCACCTCACAAGTGTGGTATATCAAGAAGCTGATTAAACAGCATGATCATTACACAGGTTCACCTTGTACTGGGGACAATAATAGGCCACTCTAAAATGTGCAATTTTGTCACACAACACAATGGCACAGATGTCTCAAGTTTTGAGGGAGCGTGCAATTGGCATGCTGACTGAAGGAATGTCCACCTGAGCTGTTGGCAGAAAATTAAATGTTCACTTCTCTACCATAAGCCGCTTTAGATAATTTGGCAGTACGTTCAACCGGCCTCACAACTTCAGACCACGTATATGGCGTTGTGTGGGCGAGTGGTTTGCTGATGTCAACCTTGTGAACAGAGTGCCACATGGTGGCGGTGGGGTTATGGTATGGGCAGGCATAAGAATTGCATTTTGTAATCTAATATCTTTGTATAAGGCTTGTGAATAGGGACTGAGGGGGGAATGGGTTGGGGTTATCTTTGTATTCATTTATCTTAAAAGTTGTTCACAAAAAATGAATTTTGTTCTGGAGGCAGCTCTGCAGTGTTCACTAGCTAGCACAGCCAGCTTTAAACCTAACCTTAACCATACTGCCGACCCTAATGTCTAACCTTAAATTAAGATCAAGAAGTGTTTGATACATTTTTACAATATAGCCCATTTTACTGTGCCGATATCAAAACGGAAATCACTCAGTTCTACCTCCAGGACAAGACTCATGACAATTAACGTCAACCTGCTAATTGTAGTCAAATGGGGCTTAACATTTTGCAGTAGAGTGAAAAAGCTTATGTGAAAATGCCTACATATTGTAGACATAGTTCTATGTATTTTGTCCTTATGTGGTAAGTGTTGTCCTTTCTCTCTGCACTGTAGTGATGAGGGGCTGATGTACGGAGCTTCTCTCTACTTTTTCATCTTCCTCACTGGCGGAGCCTTCATCTTCGCCAACCTTCTCGTTGCCGTGGTAACCACCAACCTTGAGATCTCCATGCCCGACTACGACGATAAGAATTCGAACGAGTGTTCGCCGGCGGCGGTTAGTCTGTCACTCTTTCCCTTTTCACATTTAGTGTTTGTCACGTAGTGTTATTTAAATCAAGGCACTGTCTGTAACTTCTTCTTGACCCTCATAAATGTGTATTGTTGATCAAATAAAATAAAATGTTATTTGTCACATGGCCGAATACAACGAATACCGTGAAATTCTTACTTACAAGCCCTTAACCAACAATGCAGTTAAAGAAATAGAGTTAAGAAAATATTTACTAAATAAAGTAAAGTGAAAAAAAAATACAAAAATGTAATAAAATGTAAAAGTAACAAGAAAATTACATAACAATAATGAGGCTATATACAGCGGGTACAGGTACCCAGGGGTACAAGTTAGTCGAGGTAATTTGAAAAGTGACTATTTATAGATAATAAACAGTGAGTGGGGGGGTAAATGTAAATAGTCCAGGTGGCCATTTGATTGATTGTTCAGCAGTCTTATGGCTTGGGGGTAGAAGCTGTTAAGGAGCCTTTTGGACCTAGACTTGGTGCTCCTGTACCGCTTGCCGTGAGTTAACAGCCTATGACTTGGGGGACTGGAGTCTGACCATTTTTTAGGTATTCCTCTGACACCGCCTAGTAAATAGGTCCTGGATGTCAAGAAGCTTGGCCCCAGTGATGTACAGGGCCGTACACACTGCCCTCTGTAGCGCCTCACGGTCAGATGCCGAGCAGTTGCCATACCAGGCGGTGATGCAACCGGTCAGGATGCTCTCGATGGTGCAGCTGTAGAACTTTTTGAGGATCTGGGGACCCATGCCAAATCTTTTCAGTCTCCTGAGGGGGAAAAGGTGTTGTTGTGCCCTCTTCACGACTGTCTTGGTGTGTTTGGACCATGATAGTTTGTTGGTGATGTGGACACCAAGGAACTTGAAACTCTCGACCCGCTCCACTTCAACCCCGTCAATGTTAATGGCAGCCTGTTCGGTCCTCCTTTTTCCTATAGTCCACTTTCAGCTCCTTTGTCTTGCTTACATTGAGGGAGAGGTTGTTGTCCTGGCACCACACTGCCAGGTCTCTGACCACCTCCCTATAGACTGTCTCATCGTTGTTGGTGATCACTGTTGTCTCATCAGCAAACTTAATGACGGTGTTGGAGTCGTGCTTGGCAGAGCAGTCGTGGGTGAACAGGAAGCACAGGAGGGGACTAAGCACGCACCCCGGAGGGGCCCCAGTGTTGAGGATCAGCATGGCAAATGTGTTGTTGCCTACCCTTACCACTTGGGGGTGGCCCGTCAGGAAGTCCATGGTCCAGTTGCAGAGGGAGGTGTTTAGTCCCAGGATCCTTAGCTTAGTGATGGGTTTTGTGGTAACTATGGTGTTGAACGCTGAGCTCTAGTGAATGAACAGCGTTGTCACATAGGTGTTCCTTTTATCCAGGTAGGAAAGGGCAGTGTGGAGTGCAATAGAGAATGCGTCATCTGTGGATCTGTTGGGGTGGTATGCGAATTGGAGTGGGTCTAAGGTTTCCAACATGATGGTGTTGATATGAGCCATGACCAGCCTTTCAAAGGGGGTGGGTATGCGTGATGAGTTGTATACTGATTATTACAAGCTAGCTGCCTTTCAAAATCATCAATACGACCACTGCTCTTTCGTAGTTTCCTGTGTATTTAGTCCTCTCTCCTCAACCCGTCCCCTCTCACACAGCTGATTCCAGAGGACACGGGAGGCTTGGCGGACCAGAGCACCATCCACGTGGAGGAGGTGGTGACCAAGTCCAACATGACCCGGCGCCAGAAGCCCTGGAAGGCGAGCTGTCTAGAGAACCTGACCATGGACACCTTCGAAGAGCTGGCCCTTGTCATGGCTGCTATGCAGAAGAACATGGCTGCCTACAGGGAGATAAGACAAGAGCTGGACAGGTAGGGTAACGGAAGTCTCTGTTCTAGCTAGAAGCTATTGAAGCCACTATACATTTTTTCATCGTCCATCACAGTAACTGATTTACGTTTCCAATTGGCTCATTCATCCCCCTCCTCTCCCTGTAACTATTCCCCAGGTCGTTGCTGTAAATTGTGTTCTCAGTCAATTTACCTGGTAAAAGAAGAGTTCCATAAAGTAATTGTGATACCAAGAAATTGTTTTTCAATCTCTATTTTTCTGAATTCAATTAGACAATTTTTTTCTCCCATAAGTAAAGATGGTGTCTTTAATGAAAAAAAATCTTGTCTTTGTACAGTGGATGTACTGTAGGTATATGTCCGACCACGGGTATGTGTTTATCCACAGTATAGTGGAGGAGGTGCACAGCCTGTCGTTCAACGTAAAGCAAGAGCAGGAGGTGATGATGAGGAACCATATGGCTGCGACCCTCCAGGACAACCTATTGAATAATGATATCGCCACAGGCCGCACCGGAGACATACTGTCCACCCTCATCACCCTGGAGAAGGTAGGAAGGCAGTGGACATGGCACCCTATGTAGTGCACTCATTTTGACCAGAGCTTTATGGGTACACAATAGTTTAAATGACTCTTCCTAGAGTTGTCTATAAGCTTACATTCACTATTCTGTTACGTGTCTCTGTGTTTCAGGCTCATGTCATAGACTCGAACACAGCATCTGCTCACCTGTTCCAGAAGGGGAACATGCGTCACACAGCCATGAGGCTGTCCATGGACAGCCAGATGTACTACCAGTCTACTTCTACACATATGGATGCAGGACACAGTAACACTCCCAGCACACACCACAACACAGGCTGAACATACTTTTAACAGGAATTTCTTCATGTCCCCAATCATTTGGCTTTACTGATTAGCTGAAATGGTCTCAAAGATAATGATAGATTACATGGCTAAATCAGACTCAGGCTTGCTGCACACATTTCCACATGCAGATCAACATTGACCATGTAATGTGACATCAAAGAAGATTTAGTTTCTTGATAAAAAAGACTGACTGAGGTAAATGATCAAAGGTTTCAAAGTATCTAAAAAATATATACCAAAAGGGATAGAACTTGGAGTCTATGAACAGCATCTTTATAAATACTTTTATTTTTAGGTATAATATAACACTACACATGTATTGCACAGATGTCTAAATAAAAATGATATGTTTGAAAAACATTCTAGTACAAAGCTTATGAAAAAGGTATTTTCCACATTTATTACCGAATACAAAATCAATCCCATGTCTGACTGTCACCTCAGGATGATCATTTCATGGGTCCGTCCCTGTACTGTTGGAAGGGTTTGACTTAGAAGGGTTTGTAAACGTCGAATTAAACACTTTCCATATTCAGACTATAATAATTATTATTATGTGGGTGTTTATTTGTCCCATTTCATACTTGTACAAGTGTGTATTAATACACGTGTGAATTGGAAATGTTTTTTTGCATGTCCCAACTCACCCTGAACCACTCAGAGAGTGAGTCATGGCCGGGGTCTGCCATTATCAACAGCGACCCTGGAGCAATTTGGGTCAAGTGCCTTGTTCTAGCAAACTAGCAGACAAAGTTAATATCTTCATGTTAAATGGCCCAGCGGCTAATTGCTGTTGCCAAATGATTCTTTGATAGCGATGGCCGGCGTGGGTCCAATATGGGTCCAGATGTAGCCCTTCTCTGGACGGATAGGAATGGTGGGGTACGGGCAGCTCCTGGACTTGAAGTACTCCGAGGGAGCGTGGCACACAAACTCCAAGTACTCCATCTTCCTGGGCAGGTCCTCCTCTGGACCTATAGACACAATCAGAAAATCAGTAATGGAAACAAGTACTCCATCTTCCTGGGCAGATCCTCCTCTGGACCTATAGACACAATCAGAAAATCTGTAATGGAAACAAGTACTCCATCTTCCTGGGCAGATCCTCCTCTGGACCTATAGACACAATCAGAAAATCAGTAATGGAAACAAGTACTCCATCTTCCTGGGCAGATCCTCCTCTGGACCTATAGACACAATCAGAAAATCAGTAATGGAAACATGATCAGCTAGTAGTCGTCTTTGAGTCTACTGTGACATTACTCCCATATACACAATGTTCAAAAAGAGACATAACTTTTATTTCTGTGTGCTCAAATGTAACTTTAAAAAATGCGAGATACTTAGATTCAATCATCACTCACCAACAATGTAAGTGGCTGGATCAAACAGGTCTTTAGGACTGGCCTGGGTTGGTATCAACCAAGTCAACGCGGCACTCTTCTCACAGTACTGGTCCTGGATGAAACCTCTGATCTGTGCATAGTACGGCCTCCCATCATCCTCGTCTGTCACTTTGATGACGTCTCCCATCTGATAATACACACCCTGCACAATGACACACGAAGGCAGAACGGTTGCTGACAGCTATACATATCTGTGGCATACATTATACAACAGATACGTTTGTTATGTTTGCTAACATATTGTACAGAAAGGATTTATAAAAAGTAAACATACCTTATAAAAGACTGATTCTGATGTGATGATTGTGGAAACAGATTCTGGTGCTTTGATTGGCTGTGGGGGGGAGGATCACTGATTTGACCACCTGTGACTTCTGACAATCCAACAAAAAGAGAGTTCCTGTGTATTTCAACTAATAATATACTTACATTTTTTAGTTTGAATATGTGTCTTCTGCCTTTTCCTTTGGTAGACACCTTTTTCTCAGAGGCAGGGGCTTTGTACTTGGTGCTCCTCAGCCGTGCTGATCTCCTGTGGATCTCTTGTTTAGACTGTGGGCAAGATGTGTCCATCAGGGTGACAATGTGTAAACATGCATGTATTGTTTTCTGTTTTGTCTTGTAAATATAATAGTATGGAGTTACAGTCACTAAGGGGAGCACAGTACAGTACTTTATAGTGCAGGCCTATGTACACTGAGTGCACAAAACATTAGGAACACCTTCCTAATATTGAGATGCACCCCCTTTTGCCTTCAGAACAGCCTCAATTCATCGGGGCATGGACTGTACAAGTGGTCGAAAGCATTCCACGGGGATTCTGGCCATGTTGACGCCAATGCCTCCCACAGTTGTGTCAGGTTGGCTGGACCATTCTTGATGCACATGAGAAACTGTTGATCGTGAAAAACCTAGCAGCGTTGCAGCTCGACACAACCTAGTTCCATACCCCGTTCAAAGGCACTTAACACTTTAGTCTTGCCCATTCACCCTCGGAATGACACACATACACAACCCATGTCTCACGGCTTAAAAATATGTATTTAACCTGTCATCCCCTTCATCTACACCGATTGAAGTGGATTTAACAGGTGACATCATCAATAAGGAATCAGCGTTCACCTGGATTCACTTGGTATGGAAAGAGTAGGTGTTCCTAATGTTTTGTCCACTTAGTGTATGTGCTCAAAACGACAAACAACCTGCTTGCCCCCGCCATTATTCTGTAGTGTGTTGGAGGACACCGATGGTCCAGATGCTCCACTGCTGGTGCTCTTCCCCGTACAGTTATTGCACAGGATCTCTCCTTGGTTTCCCTTTTTCCACATAGACGATGAGTTTGTTTTGCAGACAGCGCAACATGGTTTCAAACCCAGAGGCATCTTGAAAGTGTTGGCCAGCGAAATGATGAATGCAGAAGCTAGCTAGCTATTTAGCTAACTGCTTTCTGGCTAACAACATCAGCAACAACAAAAAAGAGCCACTCGTCCGCTCGCGCAGACAAACAGATACAGAATGCAAATCAAATAACACCAGCAATAATCGAAAGCTATGTTTAAAGGAACAACACAGATAACCTGTCCGAAAAATGTATTTTCCTTCTTTCAGATAGCTAGTGACGTGTTGGAGCACTTAGCAAAGTGTAACGTTATTGCGCCTCCTACTGTGATGGAGTGTATCGGCAGCCTTATATTTACATAGCAGGCAGGCTTATAAACGCTTAGCTAATTCTTTGTAAAAATAAAAATCAAGCAAAAAAAAAAACGATAATATTGTCTGAAACAGAAGTACATTCGGTAGGTAGCTACTTTAGTTTTGGGTGAGAGAAGAATAAAACGATCCAAGCAAGCTTACTACGTCACTGATCAAAAAGTAGCGGGGAACTTCCACTCCTCGCAACTGTATAGCAACCGTTGCTACCAGTACCACTGAAGAAACGTCCTTATCCATGTAAACATGTCTGGAGACAACGCGGAAGACAAAGTTCATCATGCATCTAACAGCAAAGGCATCTCTCTTCCAATGACTCGCGTGAAACTGATCATGAAAAGTTCTCCCGACGTCTCAAGCATCAACCAAGAGGCTCTTCTCATCACCACCAAAGCAACAGTACGTTGAGTTTAGTTTACTGGCGTAGTTATGCTAGCTAGCCAATAGCTAGGCCCGCTAGCTAGTTTTGCAGTAAGGCATTTTCATATAGGCAGTAGTAGCTAGCTACTTCCATTAGTTCAAGCTCGTGAAGAAACCCAGAATGGCTGTAACAGTTAGCCAGCTAGCCCTGCACTGACATGGCTGTAGAGCCTCAACCAAAATAGGATGTAAATAGAATGTACTTTACATCCATCAGAGCCTTGTAAATAGAAGACTGGCCTCCACTATAGTGTCACTGTTAATAAATGGGAACTGTCCTATGTAATAACAATTTCATTCATAACACTCGTGTCTTGTAGGAACTGTTCGTTCAGTACTTGGCTCTGTCCTCGTTCAACAATGGATCGGGGAAAGACAATAAGACACTCTTGTACAGTGATCTGGCCAATACTGTTGCGGGAACAGAGACTTTTCAGTTCCTCACAGGTAAGAACTAGTGTTGCCACCACCACGTTGACTTACATTCTCTTCTCTCTGAGCATACAGTAGATAGTCAATATTGACTATCTGTTCATTATACTGTTGCAGATATCCTACCAAAGAAGATATTCGCTCGAGATTACCTGAAGCTCATAGAGGAAAATCCAATAGAGGAAGCAGACAATTGAAAAGACAAGCAACCCTTCAAGCAACAGTGGTTGCTAGCATGGAGTCTGTTGAATCTTTTTTTCTCCAGCTCATTCCTGAAGTAGATTACATCCATACTACTTCCAGGTGATGGCATTGTGTAGGCCTACATCTTCCCTGAGACGTACTAGAGTATATTATGTTTACTACCATTAGTAGCCCAGTCATCCGGATAATGGTTATCCAGTTTGGGGTCAGAAAGAATCAGTATGTGAGTTGACTACAGATAAAGCGTTAAAATCCTAATCATATGTTGACCATGATTCCACCCCCATATTCCCCCCTCCAGCAATCACCTGCTGCCGAAGAGAAACGTCTGTGGTTTTGATACCACTCGGTGATTCCACCCCCATATTCCCCCTCCAGCAATCACCTGCTGCCAAAGAGAAACGTCTGTGGTTTTGATACCACTCGGTGCAAATAGTGCAAGCTTTCATCTGTTTTGGCCATTATTTTTCTAAACAAGATCTTGAAGCAAAGGTTGAACAAATCAGGTATTCCATACAAGCCATGCAGTTCTCAGGTCAAACCAAATTGACTCATTGGTTGTGTCCTTTTTATAAAGAGGAACCCCAATGTGCAGTCTTTGCTAATGCAGACTATCTACTTGATATGACTTTTTGTATGATATACCTTTCATTCATAAACAATGTTGCTAACTAATCTTTAGAGATCTACACATGCAAACCGACACTTTAGACTTTTGCTGTGTTTAATGTGATATATTTACCATATTACTCAGTCAAAACCATTGGTAGTTTCAGTACTGGGTGGTTGCAGGCAGCACTAATTTAATATCGAATCTCTTATTTCATTTTTTAGTAACAGCTCCTCTCAGATTGTGATGACTTTACGAGGACAGGCATTGCAATATTTAGGTTTATGTGAAGACTGGACAAAAAACAAAATCATCACAAACAGACTTAATGCTACATTTATTAAATCAAAGTGTAAATATGCTACTGTGTGTGGTTGAAAGCTGTAGCGTGTATTGTCTCAAATGGAAAGAATGCACTGAACTTCAACCGCTGTGTATATATTTTCTACAAGTGTTTGTAACATCAATTTCATCCCATCTAACGATGGAGACTTGCCTTTTGTATGTTTTTGTGTTCCATAGTTTAGTTAATTAAAATAAAATCTTCATGCTATACAGATTAGGCGTCATTCCCTATTTGTGTTGCATTATTGTTTTCACCTTGTTGCAACAAAGCATTTACATATAAATGTTACAATTTTATACCACACTGTATGTCACACAGTTTTACTTCAATAAATAACATCTCTTTATGGAACAGGTGTGCATGCTGAGTATAAAAATAGATTTTATTTCCATCAAAATCTCCCTGATGCTGTAGGCTTTGCATGCAGTTTGGGTTTCAGATAGGATTAAAATACACCTAATAGGAATGTGACTACGGAGGAATAAAATACCTAGTTCATATACAGAGAAAGTGCACCTCATGCTTTGTAAAGGTTTTTTTTAACCCTGAGTTTGCATGCATTGTTAGTGGGATATATTACATGATGGTACAGTTCATTCAAAAGCTGACAAAAAAATAGCCTAAAGAACACATCATTCACTGTGCCATTAGTTTGTCAAGTCGGAGTTGCATGATGTGTAAAGACTTCTCTAGGCTGGAGAACTGTTCCTCTAGGAGGGCTGCCACGTTGTCTTTTCCATTGATGGAGTCCTTCGTTTTGGCAATGTGCTCCTTTATACTAGAAACAGACATTTATAAAATCACAAAAGGTTCTCATACACATGAACCTAAAAACAGGTTTCATACATTTTACCATAATGTACTCTGAGCTCCTAAATATTTACATTGACACACTATCAATTACACACACATTAGTATTTACTTGTATATCTTTGTATTTTATGAGTGTGTGACTGTTCTTGTCTATCGGTGTAACAGTGTTTTGTTACTTGTCATGTTTTTGTTTTTGTGTGGACCCCAGGAAGAATAGCTACTGCTTCGGCAAAAGCTAATGGGGATCCGAATAAACAAATAACAGCGAGATTGGTTCAAACTGTATCGTACTAGAAAGAGAAAGTCTGATCTCATTAAATTGCATTGTAATGATTTGTAATGAATCTCATACCAGGAGTTTGGTTCAGCCAGATGTGGGGAGGGCTGAAAAAGTAGAATGTGAAATGATTCAAGCGGTGTTTGGACGACTGTTCCCGTTCTGTTCTATGACCCCTCTACTCAGTAGGACAGGTCCTGACTAGTGGTTGATCATGCATGACTTCATCTGCTAGGAATTCAACAATGCTGGTTGGAGCAGAAAGCACCACATACCCTTCTACATCTGCATTGCTTACTGTTTGGGGTTTTAGGCTGGGTTTCTGTATAGCACTTTGTGACATCGGCTGATGTAAAAAGGGCTTTATAAATACATTTGATTGATTGATTGATCCTTTAGTTCCCTCACTCATTTACATTTACGTCATTTAGCAGACGCTCTTATCCAGAGCGACTTACAAATTCCCTACACATTATCCTGCTTGCACAAGTCCCTAGAGGAAGTTCACTAAATTCCCTTTGATGAACTAGCTTCTACAATCATTGAATTTCGCAATAGTTTTACTATGCCATTAACAAACAAAATCACTGTGTTAAGAAGGGCATTGATATGAGGGCTTGAGTATTCATTCTTTAGGAGTAAAGCCTAGAGCAAGCCTACCATGCCATCCACAAACAGCAGGTGGAACAAGACTAGGGGCCAACTCAGTGCTGTGGTGCAGTGAGTGAATCTACCCCCTCACCTTGAGAAGGTCCAGTGCTCCGTCCCCTCCCCCTCACCTTGAGAAGGTCCAGTGCTCCGTCCCCTCCCCCTCACCTTGAGAAGGTCCAGTGCTCCGTCCCCTCCCCTCACCTTGAGAAGGTCCAGTGCTCCGTCCCCTCCCCCTCACCTTGAGAAGGTCCAGTGCTCCATCCCCTCCCCCTCACCTTGAGAAGGTCCAGTGCTCCATCCCCTCCCCCTCACCTTGAGAAGGTCCAGTGCTCCATCCCCTCCCCCTCACCTTGAGAAGGTCCAGTGCTCCATCCCCTCCCCCTCACCTTGAGAAGGTCCAGTGCTCCATCCCCTCCCCCTCACCTTGAGAAGGTCCAGTGCTCCATCCCCTCCCCCTCACCTTGAGAAGGTCCAGTGCTCCATCCCCTCCCCCTCACCTTGAGAAGGTCCAGTGCTCCATCCCCTCACCTTGAGAAGGTCCAGTGCTCCGTCCCCTCCTTCCTCTTCTCCTCCAGTGTGAGGAACACCTTCTGCATGGTCTCCGTCGTCTCTGTCACGTTCAGGTAGTCCGCCCTCACCACCTGCAAGTCCTCCAAGGCCTGCTGTTTAAACGAGGCTGAAGTTCCCCCCTCTACCACCACCTCGCTGGCCAGGGACACCGCCTGCAGGGCCGCCCTATTCTGGAGCACCAGCAGACGAGACTGCTCAAACTCCTCCGGCCCGGCGATGTCGTCCCAGCAAACTGGGGAGGCCGAGGGCAGCCAGAAGCGCTGGGAGCAGTTGACAGGGTTCTCCGGAGTCTCTGTCACAAAAGGGCTGTCGGCAGGGAAACTGTGGAGTAGATCCTGGAGGTTTAAGGAACCGGAGCCCCACTCCCAGTCTCCCTGCATGGGCTCCCCGGACTCTGGGACGGGCGTGGGTCCCACCTCCGCCCCCACCGGGTACCAGGCACTCAGGAGGCAGCAATAGAGGCAGAGCCAAGCCCAGCTAGTTGTTCCATCCTGGAGCCACTGCATCACGATGTAGCTGGACTAGTCTTGTTCCCCAGCAGTGTGTCTATTAGCCTGGCAAGCAAGGCTACTGGGCCTGAGGAGTAATGCAATGGGCATTGTCATTTAGATAGACCTAATTTGTGCCGTTAGAAATAAACATGGTACCAGTCCAGCAGTGAATCATTCATCCAGGAAAACATGAGCTCATTTCCAAGCCACAGGACTCTTTGTTTTGAACATTACAGTTCACAGTAACTTTTCTGTATTTCTCATATACATTATGTTCTGCAGACAGAGGTTAGTGACTTTAATCCGTTCTTGAACAACTGTCACCTACTTTTCCCTGTGTATTTTCTTCCTGCCAGTAGGGTGGTCTAACAGTAATGTTTGGCATGGTGGCACTAGGGCAGACTGTCTAACCAGTTTTCCATGTTATGTCCGTGCTGCAGGCGACAATATGTGTTTAAAAGTATTTCCCTGGTACTTACAGTACAAATGTAAGCCTACAATGCTTTGCAATAATGTTGTGGGACCATCACTGTTAAATACATCTTAATGCAACCACCTGGACATAGGTGAAATATAAAAAACTAAATGCAAACACAGTGGGCTACTCCACTGCTTATGTTATGAATAAACAATCATTTAGATATTTGGTTAAAACAAAATTGGGGTGAATCGAATCATTACCGCCAGGCGGTGTAAAAAAATCCCAATCGTTCAGCACTGCAATCGGTTCATTCTGCAAACTGTCATAATTTGTCGTATCTTCACGTTTATACAATAGCTTCTCTAAACTGTCAAGCAAAGCAAGATCATACTTACAAATGTAATCAAACGGCGTATTGCAAATGTTTTACTCCAAAGATTACCTTATAGAAGAAAATTCCGGAGACGTACGCAGTTTAGTCCGTCGCTTGTGCAAGTGAAGTCAAATTACACATGGTGAGCTTTTGGAAAGTATGACTCGCTCTCTCCCTCTTTCTCTCTCAGCGGGTTGAACAGCCTGGTGTCAGAGCATTTCGTATTATTCTGTACGTAAATCCGAGACATAATTTAGTATGATATGCATGTTACATTTCGTATGGTATATATTCATTTGTAGAAGTCCATCACCCATTTCGTATGATATGTTACGAATTCTAGCTAGGTGGCTAACGTTAGCTAAACTAGGAGTTTGGGTTAAGGTTAGTTAAATGGTTTGGGTTAGCTAAACTAGGAGTTTGGGTTAAGGTTAGTTAAATGGTTTGGGTTAGCTAAACTAGGAGTTTGGGTTAAGGTTAGTTAAATGGTTTGGGTTAGGGTTAGCTAATATGCTATGTAGTTGCAAAGCAGTGAAAAAAAGTGAGTAGTTGAAAAGTTGCTAATTAACAAAAATTGTCCATGATCCGATTTGAACTCTCAACCTTTGGGTTTCTAGACGTTCGTGTTATAGGCTCACCCACCCTACATACAAACATAAGAGTATCCCGGATTTACGTTTACTATGTTACGTCTAGTCTATGAGACCAGGCCGAAGAACAAGCAAAGCACCATGAATTTGTCGAATACCAACAGACTGCGATTTTGTAGTGTAATTTTGCTTGTAAAGTGTAATTCGGTTTCTTAAATTGGTACTTTTACTTATCTGGTTTATTAATTATGTGGTACTGACAGCTGTAATTTTAGAAGCCAACTAATACAAAAATTACCTAATAATTTGTCCTATAAATATATCTTCTGAAAATTGACTTTTTAATAGTGAAATATATTTTATGCGCAGGTTGTGTCCTGCAGACTTGACATGGACTCAAGTAGAATACATGGGAAAAAGTCGGCCCCAAATTAAAGTTTGTCAGTTGATTGTATACCGCAAGAGTTCTAAATCAAGCAGTATTCCGTAGCATATGTATTTTAGGAAATCGGCAGTCTTTACTCCCATTCTCTTGGGCTTGAACGGCACAATCTAATATAGATGGTGCACATGCAACAGTCCGATCCATTTCGAGAGGTGAAAAAAAGAAAGAAAAAAAACACTGCTAGGTGTAGACTACTGTACTTTTGGGGGCAGTAAAAAACAAAAACAAATAGACTTTATGGCTGAAATAAAAACTATAGCACCTCATTTAAACAAATACTAAATCATATTAGGATTTATGGACACCATCTGTGTATGTTTAGGGAGTGCTGTTTTGGCAGTAAAATAGAAAAGGCTGCAAGGGGTGTATTTGGAAAAGTCTAGCACTGACGTAAGTAAATAGGAATGGCAAAAACAGCTAAAGATGGACTGTGTCATTTCACTGGGAACATGTGGTTCATGAAGCCAAAAATGTGTCATACTAAATGATTAACTTGCAGAATCTATAATGTCCACCTACAAGCACCATGAGCAGTTATTCATATGTACATCAAGGGACAAGATCAAACCATTCACATCTTAATATACATAGTAAAAGACAAACGTTTGAAGAAACTTGACATTTTTATGAATTAATGCAATTTACAGTCAAGCCAGAGTTAACTATATTAAGTGAAACGTATTCACATTGTTTTCTATCAGGGTTTTACAGCATCTCTCGTTTGTAATCATAATTGTTAACAAAAAAGTAATAGACATCAAAACTGACACTTTACGACAACAACTATAACAAGGAGGAGCTGCTTAGCAGTGGATCGAACAAATAAACCAGCACCAAAAAGATCTCTCCGTGATAGATATGACAGCAAATTCAGTTTTGGCATGTGGTAAGAGAGAAAACTTTAAATCTAAATGACACGCGAGGGAGGTTTGAGTTCACTGTACTGTGCAGGACTGCCTTTGCAAAGAGTATTTGGTCACTTTGCTCCTTAATGGCTTACATTGACATTTAAAAAGAAAAAAATCAATGATGGGTTAAAACAGAAATGGTATGTCCTGGATAGTGTTTACTGTGAAAAGTCAAGACATAAGGAAATGTAGGGCTTTTCAAAAATATTTAATTGATAATTCAAGGATGATTGTCATAAATAAAAAGTAACAGAACAAATTAAAATCAGATGACTGCATCTCCAGGACACTTACATTCATAGGAGGTAGATATGTGGCAATGGCGCATGCATGACATGGTTTCTCAAGGTGTGGATTCTAGTGCATCATTTTGTACTTAAGGCCAAATATACTAGAAGGTACCCCATTTGAAGTTCTAAGGCCATCTTAAGACAAAGGTGTGGGAGAATAAGATAGGGCGGACAAACAGTTGCAGATACAGCCCTTTCATGGCAATACCGGAGTCAACGGTCACGTTGAACAGTATGGAGTCGCCATAGTTTTGTTGATGGAAAATGAAATTAATTCCTCAGGTGACAGAAACCAATTTTTTGGGATCTTTGGACACTCACAGCATCCTAACAAGCAAAACATGGAAAGTATGTGGCTACAATTTAGAATGATGATAAATGTATTTAAGAAAAGTACATTCATGACACAATCTCACACAACCATTTATTTTGGCTTCAGGTTCAGAAAATACCATTTAAATGTTTGACAGTGAACTGGTTTTGCATGGCATATGCACAGCCTTGTGACAATCAAACCTCCCAGAGGGGATATTTACATTTTATTGGACAATATGAAGACAAAATAAAAAATGAGAAAATTCAATGCAGCATTTGTCAGGCTTATGAGGTACTTTGTGAATATATATAGATATATCTTTACCTTTTTAGAAAAGCTCTTCAGTCATATTATTCATATTGATAGCATAAAATACCTTGTTTTATTAATTTTTCTGTCTGCCCAGCCTTTTAGCGGACATTTTTTTAAACTGCTTTGAAAGTGCAAAACACAAATACTGATCATTCTATGCAGCGTCTTCACTCAAGGTTGCATGATAATGTGGAAATTATTTTATGTGGCGCTGTAAATCAAATATGGGTGAGCAACTCAAATAGGATAGGTGGAAAATAAATCGCTAAAAAGGCACACAACACCATAAAAACATGTGATGTTTTCAGATGACAATGACAGAACTGGAATTAAATTTCCATACCTTTTTTGTACCTTTCCATTGGGCTATCAGATTATCTTAAGTGACTGAAATATGCCAGTAGGCTACATCTGTATATCATGTCACAATGTACAAAACATTGAGGAAAGTGTAGTTCAAATGTATTCACTTCGTAAAATGTATCATGCAAAAATACATCTAAAACATTACCAATGTGGATAATTAATAGTTTGGATAGTTATTTTCCTTTTTCTGGGTGTAAGAACAGATTAAAACTGGTAATAAATGAAATAAAAGCCTTGGCGGTTTTATTGCGGTACTGGATAAAATCACTTAAAGATGCAGATTGTGTCAGACCCTTAGTAAGCTTTAACTGTGGACCATTTGATTGCTAAGCTACATTCCATTTCTCAGACATCCTTGTCATCTCTTAAAGGCTGAATGAAAGACGCCACCGAGTCTGAGGCCTGCTGTAGTCGACTCTAGATCACAAGGCAGGGTTCATTCACTAGGTGAGACTTGCATTACACCTAGTCAAGCAAATCACAACCTTAGCTTGGACTTCAGTAGTTATTGCTCTGCATACATCATCCCATTGACAAGCTTCTCCCATCTGCAGCCCATTGTTAATATTAAATGCTACCAAAAACTTATAGCAGGACTAGTACGTGATTATTCATCCATCTAAATAGCCATTCGATTGGCACGTCAATATATCATCCAGTCATGACTACAGTTTATATTGCTACGCAAACAACTCCCAACTCAGTTTCTGCTAGCTAAGCGTTCATTGGTTATTTTTGTTTTCACTACATTTCTAAAAAATAAGAGGACTAGCATGCATATATAATAACATTGAGACTTCAACTGCAATTACAAAATTTGGTCCTTTGAACTTTGTTTTAGTATGTAAAGTTAATCTGTAATACATTTTTGGGTTGTAAAATAATGTCTATCTAATACACAGTATTGGCTTATGTTGTTTGGTCACTACAATTGATCTTTGTCTTCGTCATAAATTAGGGATAAACACTAGCACCCGAGACCGTTTTGAGGTAGTTTACTAAGTTGGTATATAAAAAGCCAAGTCATTCTGAAGCCCTCAATTCTTTCAGAAGGATAACATATCCATGTCAGTCCTGCATGTTAAATGCACATACATGGCATTAGTTTGGTGAAGCGCTATGAAGGCTCTGTTCTCTTTTTAAATTGGATCCCATCACTGTGGATCATAGGGGGTCAAGCTTGGCATGAGGACAATCCTGGCCTAGTGCTTGGAATCAGCTCAACCAAAGAATACTATAAAGCAATCATGCCGTTTACTCAAGGGGGAGAGAAGACTGAGATATGGGACGCTCATCATAGCAGGACATGCTGAAGCCATGGCACTGAGACAGCGTCACGTCATGTTAGAGATCATAAGTATCTTAAGAACTTTGACATTCGCAGACATTCCAAGAAAGGTGTCAACACAAAATTAGATGTTGGATTAGTTGCCTGAGACAGCATTAGTCATTTTCCATAAAACTATCTAGTGTGTACTGTAGTGGAATATCAGAACCAAGACAAGCATAAGCCAAAAACCAACACCTCACACACAAACAAAGGAAAAAAGTTAAAACAGACCGATCTTTGCACCGGTGCGACACTTTATGTAGCAAAAATGTTTTAATTTTATAGAAGTCTAAATGTTCCTGTGATACATTTGAAAGCTAACTAAGAAATCATAACATTTTGCTTTCTGATGAACAAGATGTATGAGACTATAATCAGTTTCTTACTCATGTCTATTCAATGTGATGACTGAAGGGGAATTAATTATTTGACAATAGGTGATGTTAGCCTGTGCTAAGGAACTTAGGAAAACAAAGACTGAAGTTTGACTTTATCCCAGTTTCAGGAGCCAATCAGTTTAAGGTTTGTGGACTGAAGCTAATGAGCATGCATAAGAAACAAAAGTTATGATACAAGCATATATTACAGGTGGATACAACTTATTATTACAAAATACACTGGCCTTAAGTACATTCATTGTTACATTTGAGTTAAGAAAATAAGTTACTCTACTAAACAGGGATGTTATTTCAAATGTAGAACTTCAAGGGAAGATGGATAAAGGAGAGCGGCCTTTCTGTACACACATCCGATTTTATATTTTTTGTTTGCCCACAGTATAAAATAGTTTGAACACAGATAGCACCCGCTTTGTAATTTACGTTGTTTGCTTTCACTTTCCTCTGTAATACCAGAGCCATTACCTTAGCTGGATAAGATAGAAAATCCAGCCTCTACTACTACTCTCAGCCCATCTAGACAATGTTCTGCCCAAATCAAAGCTATACAAGCAAAAACTACTACAGGGTAAAGCTAAGCAATGGAGAAGCTAAACCATCTCAAATACCTTTGAAAATGTCATGCAAACACATTCCAGCGACTCAAATAAGCATGATAAAGATAAATATTGGATCTATTGTCATTTTATGTATAAGACAGACTATTATTATTCATAACCTTTAGTTATCGATATTTGTTTTCCACAAATACTCAGACTGACAGCACAAAATCAAATGCTCAACTCCTTGACATCGATTTAATCAAAAATATTGATAATACAAAGACCGTCTGATAGGACTTGTACCCTCAGCCTTATATGAAGAGCACCTTTTCCTGCAAGGGCTTGGGACTAGAATGTAAAGCTACTGTTCCAATGATCTTTTAACATGATATGCCTTCTAATACAAGAAAACACCCCCATCAACATACTTCTTATTCACTGTGTCTTTTCCCCAGAAAAGCGCTAATCGTGGCCTGAGCCCACGATGCATATGTAAGTCTTGATTTCATGCAATAACTACTAACTTTAATGTTATTTTGTACAAGACCAAATACACATAGCATTTACGGATGACTTCCCTATGGCAACTGTATCTCACATGCGTACATTCCTGATTTGGCTGACTAAATCGTTTTATAAACTGGGTGGTTCCAGCCCTGAATGCTGATTGGCTGACAGCCGTGGAATATCAGACCGTATGCCAACAATTTATTTTTACTGCTCTAATTACGTTGGTTTTAAATGTAACCTTTAACTAGGCAAGTCGGTTAAGAACAAATTCTTATTTACAATGACGGCCTACCAGGGAACACTGCCTTGTTCAAGGGCAGACGACAGATTTTACCTTGTCAGCTCGGGGATTCGATCCAGCAACCTTTCGGCTACTGGCCCAACACTCTAACCACTAGACTACCTGCCGCCCCTTGATAACCAGTTTATAATAGCAATAAGGCACCTCGGGGGTTTGTGGTATATGGCCAATATACCACGGCTAAGAGCTGTGTCCAGGCACTCCGCAATGCGTTGTGCCTAAGAACAGCCCTTAGCTGTGGTATATTGGCCGTATACCACACCCCCCTCGTACCTTATTGCTTAAATATAACTAAGTATTCTCTGATCAAAAAAAGGTGTGCAGTCAACTCCTACATACGGATATGCTACTAATTCTTCCACATTCTTTGATGCCTGTGACTTCTAATTCTGGCGACCACAACAATGCAGGTGATACACATTTAACCATCAACTTGCTGGACCCTTTTTCCACACACTACTTTGGCATCAGACTATAGCTACACATTTACACAACCAGTAAGATATACAATCAGAATGTTCCAACTACCAGACGTCTACCTATCATCCTAATACATGGGAAGATAAATGTCAGTTTCAACTATTGTTTTGCATATGGTTTTTCCTCTACTTTTTCATGGCCATAGAAATACAAAAGCTCAAAACTAATAGAATAAATTATGAATAGCACCCTCTTCTGGGAGGAGATTCAATCACAACCCAGTGGCAGTTATTTATCTGACGAAGACGTTAGAAAGGCATTATTTTCAGTGAATCCCCACTGTATGCTGGCTGGGAGAAACCCTCTCGACAAACAGGCCTAGGTGTAACCATCTGAACGTCTGGCTTAGTGCACGTGTGCCATCACTAGCAGAGGCTGCTGCTGCCTATATACACAGACTTGAAATCACTGGCCACTTTAATGTTTACATACGTTGCATTACTCATCTCACATGTATATACTGTATCTTAGTCTATGCCGCTGACATTGCTCGTCCGTATATTGTATACATTCTTAATCCCATTCCTTACTTAGATGTGTGTGTATGTTGGGAAATGGTTAGATATTACTGCACTGTTGGAGCTAGAAACAAGCATTTCGCTACACCATCTGCTAAACGCGTGTATGTGACCAATACAATTTGATGTGTGTAATCTGGGACCAGTTGTCAATGCAACGACTTGGTGTGGTCTCAGACAAACTAGCCTGTTTTGACTCATGATGCATCATATAACCAGCTGATCTGGTGTCATTTTCTCTCAGACAATAAACTAGTGACTAGACTACAGCTCCAAAAGGGTTTTTATTTTAGTGCAAAATAACATTATCAAATGTTTCGGATATTTTCAGGAAAAGCAATGCTGTACAGGTCTGGTATAATCCAAGGTGCTGTGTATAAATAAGTAACTTAAAACACAAATAAGCCGTAACAAGACCACATCTCCCAAGAAACAAGTTTAGGATGAACCAAAGGTGAGGCAGACTTCAGTAGGGAAAACGGATGAAAAACGGTAGTATGAAAAGTTGAACTTTAGCCATATTGAAAGGAGAATGTTCACAATTCAACGGACAAGCAAACATGCTGTTTTGACCAGTGCACCCTACAACAAGTCATGCTTTATCAGTTTCCACAGCAACAACTCATGTTATCAATCATGTCTACTTGAACTGTATTAACTAAAACCTGCCAAGTTGACTGTAGCAAACATGAATCAAATGTGAGACAATGAGGGGAGCTAAGACGACGCATTCCAAAAACAACATTTCATTCAATCACTGCATTCAATGAACCCAATTAAAGCAACATGGGAGATGCCTTTCTATGGGAGCAGAGCAGTACATGTTGCATATTCAAAAGTATTAAGCAAATAGCTTAAAAGAAAATACTAATCATCAAATTGTGGGTAAGCAGCTAAATTGTTATTAGCCTTGGCTTTACCAACATGTTGCTTACAAAGCAGTCTGTTAGGCAACACCATCTATCTCCAAAGATATGCAATGAGGTGCTAAAAATGAATGCATTGGCGCGTAAAACAATTCAAATAAGAAGCTCGTTACGATCAAATCATTTGCTCTCAAACCACTTTTTGTTTGTTTTGGAAACATCTTGAACAAGCTTTAAGATCCCACACAAGAACTATGAAACTATGATTACAGAACGCAGGTTCACTGACTGTCATACAAGACAACGGTTTAAACACATGACAACGTAAGATTCAAACGATGCCTATCAGATATAATATCCTGTGTAATTATGAAGAAATGACCAACAGTGTGACGTTACCATAACACTTAAACAGGTAACAAGAGGTAGAACACACAGTCATTTCAACACAATTGCACATAATGTATGTCCGGGTTTCCTGCTTGGCTCGACCAATCAAAGGAAATTTATGTTCACTACTATCAAAAGTGCATCCAAATTTATAAATCACGAGACCAGCAAAGAAAACAAAAAAACAAGTAAATATCAAGTACTTGATTTCTAAGAATGCTCCACAGTCAGTCGGACTTCGGATGACTTTGAAGGTAATGAGAAATGAATGTAATTAAGGTAGAGAGAAAAAATAAAAGGTATTCAATACCACTTCAACGTCTATTACCATACTTATGGTAAGTGAAGAGCATCTTCGACAAGTCCATTGAGATTTAAGGTGACATTAGTGAAAGAGAAAGTCGAGCACCTGGAATTAAAAATGGTCTCTTGTGCTTCAGTTTCTTTAGGACATGAATTTTGTATAAAATGTATAATCTTGTTTGGCTAAGAAGAGTGATGTGTGTTCTACAAAGTATATACCGATTTCTTGTGTGCTGTACAATACAAATGACGACAACACAACCCCCCATACCATTACAAAGGTCTAGGGAAGAAGCACTACAAACGCTATTAAAATGCACCAAGCAACAAAAAAACTACTACTCTACAAATGTCCTAAATTCATATTTGGGAAAGGTCACTGCTAAAATCTCTTGGTTAAAAACAATGCATAGTTAGAAAAGAGCGAGATAAAAGCCAGCCAATCTAGGCTATATGAAAAACCCCTGCTAAAATGTCATTACTAAGGAGAACAGAAAAGGGAATAAAAAACGTTTTGGAAGGCATTACAATTTCTGCATGCAAGCTCTGCATAAACTTATATTTAATTTTTTTTGTTCTTTATAACTACATACCGGACAATGGTTTTGAAAATTCCTTCTATCATAATTTTAGCATTCTCTTCTAAAAGCGTATTCAAAATATACCCTATATCCCACGAGGCTATGATACAAAGCCAACAATTAAACTACTTGCATAAAAAAAAAGAATTTGCTTGACTAGTAGAATAGCATAATTGCTCCCTTTTTTACAGAGGAATAACAGAAAATATCTAGCAGTCTCTAGAATCCTTTCTCCCCCAATAGAACACCACCTCATCTTCAGTCCAGTTCCTACACGTGTGACACTGACATCACAGGCTTTACTCTACCGATTCATACATCAACGACTGTACTGCAAGATCACAGCAGTACAACTACCCCCCCAGTAGGGAGAAAACCATTTCACTGCCATAAAACCATAAAGAAAACTAGATAGGGTTAACATATCCAAATACCTAGATCCAATGTGTAAGTCATCTATGCACACATTTGTAAAATAATAGATTACATGAAAATAAGGGGGACACTAAAACAAGACAACAGATTTCATTTCAAGAGACTTGACCCCCCCCAATGTAGATGTCTTCACATGTAATGTGGCTCAGAGAACACAAAGGGTGTCTGTTGGGAACCAGTCCCATTCTATTAGTAAATATATTCGCTGGCCACTGGCCATAGATTGACAAAACAACCCAGTCCAAGTAAAAGGCAAGACAGCAAAAATTGCTGTTGTTACAATTTCATATTATTAATTTGTATAAGTCTTGATAAAAAGTAAGTGTTAACAGTTTCAAAGTCTAATGAAAATCTAATACAAAAATTACTTGCTTAGCGGTCATCAGATGCAGCATAAAAATGTGTTGGTCACCAGTGTTGGAGGACAAATACTCTGAGGCTGGAACTGTATCCAAGCCTGTTAAATTCATAGTACATACAAATGAAAAGACAACATGTTAAGTACTTGTGTACTTAAGTCCTGGTCAGTGCACTTTGCTTTGATTGGCTGATAAATAAAGTTGTGAAGAGTAAGAATGATTATAAACCTATCGGACCGTTCTCGTTTTCAATATCCCCACCTCCTTTCAACCCTGGGGACCCCTTCAGAAAACTGGATAGTGTCTAAACACCAAAGTGTGATGATACTGCCCCTTAGTTTGATAGAAGTATTTCCAACTGTCAGTGTAAAGAAAAGTAATACAAATGCATCTCCCCCCCACATTTACAAATACAAACAAATGTACAACATGTAAAATAAAGGAGTCCACTCCACCACAACCCATTTCTGAGGAATCATTTTACATAGTACTACCTAATAATGACCAGGGTTAGGCCAGGAAGGGGGGAAAGCGGTTTTGTATGCATGTTTGAAAATAATTGTGGACATTTTGGAAAAGAAACCCTCCCTAATTTGTTTGGTATCATTCCACCTTACCGGCGGGGAGAGACGAGACGACAAACCCCCTTAACGCCCACACCTGATACAGTAAGGGGGTTAGGTGGGAGGAGAGAAGGCTTCTTCCCTGTTGGGTCTGTCTCACCAATGCCCGCCCCAGGTGCTTCAGGCGAAGTACATAGTGCGCAGTGTGTCCTGGTGGATCTGAACTGCCTTGGCCAAAGCCTGCTGGTCACGCCCATTGCTCTGTCCCGATGTGTGACTGCCCTCCGCACTAGAATGAACACAATGGAAAGAGTTTGTGAATTATTTAGTCCAAATTCTTAAAAAAAAAAAAATCTTCCTTCATCACTTCCTGGTAATCACTAACCTGTCACAGTTTGAATGGTACAGCGATATGATGGCAATAAGAGGTATTTTAAATAGGTTATGAGAACCGGGCCATGGTCAACATCTGACGCGGTCTCTTACCTGTCATGCTCCTTATCCACCAGGTGGTAACGGGCTCGGAATGCCACCAGGTGGGCGTAGTAGGCTGGTGCTGGGATGGACACGGAGCGGGTGCAGCGCACATAGGTGTGGCACAGCTGGTAGGTGAGCACCTGCAGCTCGTCCGAGGTGAAATGGTTGTCGTCCCACAGCACATGGTAGTGGGATGGTCGGCTAGTCCCCTGGGGAAAAGTATTACCATTACTAAATCATGTTTAGTGGTAATGCATGTCATTTAGCTCTACTACAACCAAAGTATAACAGCCTATAATGTTAAACATCCCAATTATAAAAACATTTAGAGGAGTGAAACTACATCTAGGTCTCAGAAGCACATACTCAGCAAAAAAAGAAACGTGCTCTCACTGTCAACTGCGTTTATTTTCAGCAAACTTAACATGTGTAAATATCTGTATGAACATAAGATTCAACAACAGACATAAACTGAAGAAGTTCCACAGACATTCCATTTCTGTTAGTCACATAATGTGTCCCTGAACAAAGGGGGGGGGTCAAAATCAAAAGTAACAGTCAGTATCTGGTGTGGCCACCAGCTGCATTTAGTACTGCAGTGCATCTCCTCATGGACTGCACCAGATTTGCCAGTTCTTGCTGTGAGATGTTACCCTACTCTTCCACCAAGAAGATTGCAGGGGGTATGCTAGTTCTGAACGTCACATGCTAATGTAAAAAGCTGGTTTTTGATATAAATATGAACTTGATTGAACAAAACATGCATGTATTGTATAACATAATGTCCTAGGTGTGTCATCTGATGAAGATCAAAGGTTAGTGCTGCATTTAGCTGTCTTCTGGGTTTTTGTGACATTATATGCTAGCTTGAAAAATGGGTGTCTGATTATTTCTGGCTGGGTACTCTGCTGACATAATCTAATGTTTTGCTTTCGTTGTAAAGCCTTTTTGAAATCGGACAGTGTGGTTAGATTAAAACCCTTTACAGTGAAGATCTGAAGTTTTGTATTTCTACAAATTATCTTTGAAAGACAGGGTCCTGAAAAAGGAATGATTCTTTTTTTGCTGAGTTTAGTATTAGTAAAACTGGAGGTAGGCTCTCTTCCAGAACAGTCCCTTCTCTACTTCCTAGCTCTACAGTGTCCTGGGTTGTGTCAGAAATTGTACCCTATTCCCTATGGGCCCTGGTCAAAAGTAGTGCACTATAAATGGGAATAGGGAGCCATTTGGCTGGTCCCTACCTGAATGCCAGCGTGGCTACACAGGTAGAAGTCAAACTCCGATGGGTGAGTGATTTTGGTGTCCACTGTGGTGCCTGCAGGGATGTTGCCACTCTTACCAACCTGAACAAAACACATTAGGAATCATAAAATATCACGATGTAGGCATTTCATAGAAGTTTCTTTTACAGTGATAATAGTAGTCAGTATGAATTGGAGAGATGTCGAACCCTCTCGTTTCTGTCCATGCAGAACAGTCGAGTGTGGTGTCTCTTCTGCACCACCACGAAGGTGATACCGGGCTGGTAGTCTTTCTCCAGTTTGATGCAGGCCTCACGGATTGCCAGTAACTCATGTTGGAGCACCTGGATAAAACCCAAAACGACAGCTATAGTTAAAAAACAGTAACTCCCACACGTCACAATACATACATTTACAAATCAGGAGAAAAAAAAATGATAGATTGGGCAATTCAGAATAGGAACGGTTACTAATAGAAACAAACACAGTAGCACAGTAGCGGGATAAAAATATCATTTTTAACTTTCTTTTTGGTTTAAAAGTTAAAAATCTGAAATAACTGATTTGATCTCAGTAAAACAAATACTAGGCATTCAGAATTAAATTGGAACGGTAACCAATAGAAACAGAAACCAAAAGAAAAACAAATAAATAGCAGAAAATCCTTTAATCACAACCAGTACAGTACAATTACAGATCATGCAATTGAATTGAAATCCTATTTCCTCAAGTCTACCTCAAGTCTAACCTGGTTGAACTGGCCCTCAGATATGCCGTCGCGGTAGTAGATGATCCGGGTGGGCTTGAAGCGGGTGGACTTGTAGAACTGGATGAGCAGCTCTCTGACCATTGTGGCCAGGTCCTGGATGATGTCCTGGCGATGCTGCTGCACCCGCACCGTGGCACAGTAGCGGCTGGGGTGGGCGTCCATGCTCCCCACCACCTAGAACAGAGGAACAGGGATGTGATCAGGACAATATACAAACATACACGTCAGGATTTTCACTAGGGGGATATGTAGGGATTCATCAGTAGGAAGCACATCCGAGGAAGCACAGAGCACACTTAAGATCATTTATTTTTTGGCTGCTTTGAAAGTTAGGTCAAAGCTGGTCAGTGAGCAAGGTGGAGTGGTAGGCTATTGATTCCCTCAGTTCTCTCCATTTCAGATGTTGGACATAGTAAAGGACACCACTGTAGACTATTGCACCCCGACTCCCTAGCAGAAACATGGTTCTGTGGGTAAAATAAACTACTGTAGACTATTGAGATGCAACCCTACGGTCCCTGGTAGGTGACAAGGCCCTGTGGAGCGTCTGCTCGGTCTGACTTACTGCAGCGATGGAGGGTTTCTTCCCATCTCCAGCAGGAGGGTGAGTGACGTCAGCACCCAGGAAGATGACTGGCTGCTGGAACACCAGGGGCCTGGGAAGAACAGACACCCACAAGATTAACCAAAGCCATCATCACAGAAGAGAAGACGTGTGAACAGAAGAATGGACATATACATGGATGGATGAATGAGACTGACTTGACGTTTCACTTCTAGCATGTGAATGTATAGGTGAATGAGTACACTAATATCTTGGAATAAGCCACAAAAGCTATTATGGAAGAATGTAAGTCTCACAGCTGTCATGAATAAATGCATACTGGTTTATATATTTTAACTGAATGCGGAGTACAATACTGTTAGACATTAACAGTAAACCAGCAAGTATTCATAGCCATGATAATGAGAGAGGTTCTGCACTGACCTGCCCTGTGGGAGGAGGATGTTGTTGACCCCACCCAGCTTGACGTTGATCTTCAGGCAGAGGTTAGAGAGGGTCTGGGGAGTGGTTTTCTGAACATTCTTTACCTGGACACACTGGGTGGCCATGCCCAGCACCGTGTCTCCAACACGCTTCACCTCAGCTAGCCCACAGAGAAGCAGGGGAGGGAGAAAGACTATGTCAGCACAACAGGAGAGATATACAGCTAGTTCATGTGTTGCAATGAATTCTGAATCAGTTTGATGAAGGCACTAATTTAAGTCGCTTTGGATAAGAGTTTCTGCTAAATGACTAAAATGTCAAAGTGTAAGGTAGAAAGATCGTGAAATTTGCTTTTATACAGTTGAACATATAATCCACTAAATAATCCAGAACAGCACTAACTGAACCAATAGGATTTAGAGGCAGAGTTATAAACAGTGACATTAATTAACTTAGGGACATATACTGAACAAAAATATAAATGCAAAATGTAAAGTTTTGGTCCCATATCTCATGAGCTGAAATGATCCCAGAAATTTTCCATACGCACAAAAAGCGTATTTCTCTCAAATTTTGCCCACAAATATGTTTACATCTGTTAATGAGCATTACTCCTTTGCCTAGATAATCCATCCACCTGACAGGTGTGGTATATCAAGGTGATTAAACATGATCATTACACAGGTGCAGCTTGTGCTGGGGACAATAAAAGGCCACTAAAATGTGCAGTTCTGTCACCTAACAATGCCACAGATGCCTCAAGTTGAGGGAGCGTGCCATTGGCATGCTGACTGCAGGAATGTCCACCTGAGCTGTTGCCAGAGAATTGAATGTTTATTTCTCTACCATAAGCCACCTCCAATGTCGTTTTTGAGAATTTGGCAGTACGTCTAACTGGCCTCACAACCGCAGACCATGTGTATGGCGTTGTGGGGGGGACGAGCAGTTTGCTGATGTCAACATTGTGAACAGAGTGCCCCGTGGTGGTGGGGTTATGGTATGGACAGGCATTAACTATGGACAACGAACACAATTGCATTTTATCGATGAGATTTTTTTTTAAAGGTATCTGTGACCAACATGTGCAATCTGTATTCCCAGTCATGTGAAATCCATAGATTAGGGCCTAATGAATTTATTTCAATTGACTGATTTCCTCATATGAACTAACTTGAAAATTGTTGCGTTTATATTTTTGTTCACTAGTTTCCAGTTTCCTCACCATAGACGGGTGTCTTCCCAGGCAGGATGACCACCACCAGCTGCAGGCCCTGGTAGGTGTACTTCAGGTGTTTGAACATGGGCTCCACGCTGTCCGCCCCCTGAGCGTACTTACAGAAACAGGGTTGGCCCTGGATGGGCATCCCCGCGTCACGAGAGATCTTACGCAGCTGGTCTGTGAACGCCCTGAGAGAAACCGGTTAGAAGGTACAAAAACACAATACAAGTGTCCTCAAACTCTTTATTGGATTCCAAAAAGATTGTGTAGATTGAAATCATAAGCGGGCTAACACAGAAGAAACAGTTTTAGAAATGGAAAAATACTTTAACTTAAATACATTCCAATTATAAAACATCCCCCCGCAATGGTTATTGAGGCTCCTAAGGGCTCCTGGCAGCTGCAGTTCTTACTTGAGCAGGAGTTCAGTACACTGTCTCTGTGGGGCGAAGCAGGCGATGGCCCACACCTTGATCTCTATGCCAGTGTGGAACTGCTTGTTCCTCATGTCCCACACTCCCTGGATGGGAGTTGCTATTGCTTTATTCTGCTTGAGTAAAAGGAAGACGAGATAAGGGTCAGAGACAAATAGTTGTCTGAATGGGACAAATTAAGCCGGGTGTACACTACACGAGTCAAAATCCTACATCGCTGAGCCTCGCATTAAACAACTGACTTTCCTGTAGTTTTTGTTTGTGTTGCCAACATAGTGGTGCGATACTAAGCGATGTGGCACAGACTGAGGTCACCCTGCAAGACTTCACTTGGTCGGTGAGGATTTGATACCACACTGTCTCGCCAAAACAATGATTAGATTAAACGTAACTCCAACGTGCTGTGGCTCAAAGCAGCCTCAAACTTTTTGAGTCAGACATTCACACTTGCCATACAGAGTTGAAATGTCTAGTCATCATTTGAATTTAATAACATTGCTTGTGCACTTCAGAGCTGTAACTGACACTTTAGCTTTGGTTAAAGGCAAGTACAGACGCATACTAGTGGTAGCTTTCGCTCCTTTGCGAGAGTCTACACATTCTGAGTGATACAAAACAACAGCATCTCACTAGCGAGCTCTCATTGGCTATTGCTGACCACCATTCTCAACTTGCCGTTGCACATCTCACACTACAAGAGCATTGCAGATTTTGTGCAGATAAAATGAAACATGTTTGAAAATATGGGGACGTCTGGGACTGCTCAAAGACGAGATCAGTAGCCCGCAGATTACGTCTCTGAGCCGCTCACATTAACCCTGCGTCGGAGACGGCTGCACACCCCGAGTAGGCAACGACATGGGGATTTTGTCGCTGGGAAAGCTAAAAATCAGGGCCAAAATTGGGTTGTGTACACCGGGCTTAAATGGGATGTTTCACATTAGAAGGCTGATTCAAAATACAAGTGACATAACTTTGTTATTTGGAGTGTTCTAAGTTTCCCTTTACATAATATACATAAAGAACTGTTGTTCATCAGTGCAGTTTTTATGTCAGGTTTTTGCTTTAGCACTACACACCAGATTAAAAGCTTGGTGATGAGTTGATCATTTGAATCAGTTGTGTACAGTTAGTACAAAAACAATAATGTGCACCCCTTTGGGTCCCCAGGACCAGGATTAAGAAACAGTGAATAAAATCAACCCATCTTAAATAAGAGAAACCTACCCGCCCTCCATAGAGGATGGATGGGGCCTGGAGGACTCGGCCGTTCACCTCGGTCATCTCATCCCTCACCATCACCCCAAACTCACGCACGTAAGGATCATTGTTAAAGTTGGCACTTCTCATCTGAAAAGAGAGCAAAGGTTTAGTGGAAATAATTCAGAGGGTTTATATACAGTGGTGGAGAAAGTACTTCAATAGAAAATGACTCATGTAAAAGTCATCCAGTAAAATACTACTTGAGTAAAAGCCTAAAAGTATTTGGTTTTAAATATACTTATGTATCAAAAGTAAATGGAATTTCTAAAATGCAACATTTTATTTTTTAAATTTATTGGCGGATAGCCAGGGGCACACCAAGACTCAGACATAATTTACAAACAAAGCATGTGTTTAGTGAGTCCTCCAGATCAGAGGCAGTAGAGATGACCAGGGATGTTCTCTTGATAAGTGTGTGAATTAGACCATTTTCCTATCAAAGTGTAACAAGTACTTTTGGGTGTCAGGGAAAATGTATGGAGTATTTTCTTTAGGAATGTAGTGAAGTAAAAGTCTGCAAAAATAGAATAAATAATGAAGTGCTTTACACCACTGTGTGTGTGTGTGTGTGTGTGTGTGTACACACACACACTAGGCCTTTGGAAAGACCGCCTGAGCGAAAACATTCACATATGGTCAGGCCATCAATAGTTAAATAACAGCAGTTCAGAGTCATTGTACATCCTAATAGATCACTTCAAGTTCATAAAAGCAGCTTTCAAGACACTCTGTGCTTGAGTTTACTCTCCCAAGTCAGATAAGTCTCTTTACCAGTTTGCTGATCTCTTCCTGACGGTCGGGTGCCGATCGGGCTGTGGCACGGATCATAGTGGACGTTTGATTGTCAGTCAGCTTCTTGATGCACCGCTGGCCAGCCACTATGTTACAAACCTAGACACATACATTACAACACAGCTTTATTACCACCCCCAGGGACACATCACGAAGGCTTCAGCCAGAGAATAGTCTTGCATATAGAGATTGTCAATTTGTTTTGCTAAATCCTCAGTCCTCTCCTTGCCTCCTTTTGAAAAAGGCCAAAGGTAATAAAGGAGAGTAAACAAATGGGCTTGTATGAAACGAGACTCCTCCACTCACGCGTCAGGCAAATTACATTTAATAGTGTGTAAAGTGATTAAAAACCTATTTGTGCAATGCATTTTCTAGATAAAAGGATGAGTAGGATATCATGTTTAAATGTGTGCATGTCTTTTTTCCCTTGAAAAAAACAGCAGATTCAAAGGAAGTGTGGCAGGTTTTAAAACACTTCTGCGCTACCTGACATGATGATGTCATGTGGCTCAGTTGGTAGAGCATGTCGCTTGCAACGCCAGGGTTGTGGGTTTGATTCTCACGGGGGACCAATACAAAAATGTACGCACTCACTACTGTAAGTCGCGCTGGATAAGAGGGTCTGCTAAATTACTAAAACATACTCTTGTGCATCGTCTGTCGAAGTGATGGTAAAGTGGAGTTTCTGTAATACCACCCGGGTCCTCATTCTTTGTAACAATTTAAACCCAGCAGTAAACCATCAACAAGTTGTGAGGGGAGACTGCAGACTGACCTCGAGGGGGAGGTAGGTGTGTTTCTGCTCCTGTCCGACCTGTAGACAGGGGAGGTGGGGGTAGCGCAGTATGAGTTTGTACTTGTCTTTGAAGTACTGCGCTACTGTGCATTCTATGGTCTGGCCATTCTCCTGCTGCAGTGGAAACCTGAAGTAAAACAGATGAGCCAACCAAAAAGAAAAAAAAAAAGTTTAAATGGATTTTCAAAGAACTCCAAGACCAAGTGGGGATTTCTGTTTAACTTGATTGGGATCTGCTCCTAACCTGTGCATGAATGGTGTGTTAAACGTGTTAGTATTAGGTTTGTTTCTATCACATCCCTAAGCAAACCAGTCATGTTTACATCACAGGAAACTAAAGGAATTGAGGCTGTTGTCAATATTTTAGGGTGTTCTTTCTTACGTCTGGTGGCTGGCTGGTCTTCTCGTCACATTACATACTCTGTACTTCCTTTTCATCTGACCACAGTGAGTGATCTCAACCTTCAAACCTGAGAATCACAACAAGACAATGGTCAGATTCACATGTTCCGTGGACAACAACGGTTTCCTATTTTATCACATTCTACTCTGATTTCAAGTCAGATTAAGATTTTAAGTCAATACACAAAGATACACGCATCATAGCAACATTTATATGTGTTATAGTACAGAATTTTTGGATATAAGTATTTAAATATTTCCACTCAGACAGACAAAACCAACCCAATGCAACTATTGATTACCTGGTAATGAATGATTACCTTTGATTTCCTTGGTAAACTTTACTCTCTGGGAGTCGGTTAAGGGTTTCTGTTGTTCTTCGATACTTTTGAAATCCAAAACCTCACACATGAACTCAATCACAGGCTGGGCCTTGTAGAAGGCAGTGGCCGACACTGCAAAAACAAAACACCAAGCACAGCACAGATTCAGACCTATCCTCCTCCTTCCAGATACATACTAGAACTTACCATTATGGTAGGTTGCACTCATTTTAGCAGTGGGTTTACACTTCCAGGACCAATGACATCACCACAAAAGCTACACCCAAATCAGCACTTTAGGGCAAGCTTAATCAATGCCACTTATTTACTGACTGAAACCTACCATGGAATGAGATTCCCAGTACTATCCTCCTTCCAGTCACACACAGAGACTCTAGTCTGACACTTTGGTTGTGTTCCAAATGGTACATTCCTTACAGCCATTTGGGAGGCAGAAATTTGCAGTGTGAAACCTACCGTCAATGTTTAGCATCATCTTCCACAGGGAAGGCCTAACCGATTGGTGGAACCCAAACCAGACCTCCCTGCCCCCGCCCAGGGGGTTGGAGCATCCCTCTGAAGGGGTGAAGAAAGAACGTCCGACGGGGGTGTACCTGTTGGAAGATGTGATTAATATCGCAACTGAAATTGGCTTTACAAATAGACAAGGAGAGAGGAATTTGCATAACCCACAGGGACAAATATACTAGAAGTGATTTGGGATTGTAAGGCTTTGGTGTGTACAAAGAAAACAGCGATTTGTGACCATGTTTGAAGGAAAGATTGAAGAAACGTCTTGGGATAGAGGGGCATATTAGGTGTGTGGACCCATTTACTGGTTTGATTGAGTCCATTTGCACGAGAACAGTTGTTTGATAACTATGTATGTGCTGTAACTAAATACCACAATTAAATACAAATATTACATACCAAAAATATACTGATTGTTTTAAAGGGGAAAACACTGACCTCATAGAGGGCAAATGTCTCATGACCACATCCAGGGCCTGGATGGTCTCAAAGGGGATGTTTGGCAGTCGTCCAGACAGGGCTTCTTGAAGAGCTTGCAGACTGACGCAGGACACCCACTTTATGGCCACTTTGAAGTTCCGGTCTTTCCCCTCACCTGGGATGGTCACCTCCAGCTCCACCTGTTTGTGGACACAGGTGTTTTGGTGTGTTTAAAATAGTCTATCTGAAAATTCTACAGGAGAATGTTAGGCCATCCATGAGTTGAAGTGCAGCTGGGTCATGCAGCAATACAAATCATCCAACATACAATCAAGTCTACATGAAAATGATTCAAAAGCAACAAATTTGAAGTTTTGGAATGTCCTAGTCAAAATCCAGTCCTAATCCCAATTGAGATGTGGCATAACTTGAAACGTGCATTTCATGCTTGAAAACCCACAAATGTTGCTGAGTTAAAGCAGTTCTGCATACAAGAGTGGGCCAAAATGACTCCACAGTGATGTGAGAGACTGATCAATAACACCAGGAAGCATTTGGTTGGAGTCATAGCAGCAAAAAGGTGGCACAACCAGTTAGAGTGTAAGGGTGCCATTACTTTTTTTACACAGGGGCATTGCGTGTTGCATAACTTTATTTATGAAATAAACATGTAATTGTGTTATTTGTTCCCTCAGATTCCCTTTATCTGATATTAGGTTTCAGTTGAAGATCTGATAACATTCAGTATCAAAAATATGCAAAAATCAGGAAGGGGGCAAATACTTTGACGTTACTGTATACCCCAAGACATGTGATAAGTAGTCTATACACAAGATGAAAACCAATATTATGGATGTAATTTACCCTCAGAGGCCTGTTTATTTAGGTACACCACAAAGTTCACGAAAATCGTTCGCTTCTACAGACAAGTCACATGGCCGTGGCTTGCTAAAATAGCCAGCAAACAGGCATCCAGTTAGTGTACGATTTAACGTTAGAATGGGCAAATCGAGTGACCTAAGCGACTGAGCGTGCTATGATCATTGGTACCAGGTGCGCCAGTTTGTGTCGCAGAAGCTGGCCGGCCCCCTTTTCGCACACGATAGTGTCTGGAGTTTACGGAGGATGGTGCGACAAACAAAAAAAAACATCCAGTCAGCAGCAGTCCTGTGGGTGCAAACAGCTAACTGATGAGAGGTTGAAGAATGGCAATAATCATACAAGCGGGCCACAAACAGACAAATAATGGCACCGTACAACAGTGGTGTGCAGAGCAGCATCTCAAAGCACACAACTTGTCGGTTCTTGTCACGGATGGGCTATTGCAGCAGACAACCACACCACGTTCCACTCCTATCAGTTAAAAACAAGGAGAAGTGACTCCAGTTGGCATGCGATAGCCAACACTGGACAAATGAGGAGTGGATAAACATTGCCTGATCCGATGAATGCCGATTCCTGTTACGTTATGCTGATGGCAGAGCCAGGATTTGGCATAAGCAGAGTCCATGGCCCCATCCTGCCTGGTGTCAATGGTACAGGCTGGTGGTGTAATGGTGTGGGGAATGTTTTCCTGGCACACGCTAGGTTCCTTGATACCAATAGAGCAACGGTTCCATGCCCCGAAGAATTCAGGCTGTTCTGAAGGCAAAGGAGGTTCCGACACGGTACTAGATAGGTGTACCTAATAAACTGGCCACAGAATGTACATAATATCACATTGTGTGTAATCACAGCTGTCCCAAAACATAGGGGCCTTCACACAACAGACACCTCTGGTCAGACGGGGAGACTTACTTTTTCCCTTCCTATAGGTAAGGGCATGGCTGTGTAGAGATTCTTCCTCCCATCATACACTGGCTTTCGATCCCCAAAGATCTGCGTTTTAAAGTGCTGTACCATGTGCTCTACAATTTCACTGAGAACACAAATGGAGCGTGTTAGACTTTATCAATACAGTACAAAACGTCATTAACAAGATAATAGCCTACTAGTTATTTGGCTCAGGTGAAAGCCTGTAAACCAATTAAACGGCTCCATACCGGTTGACCCTTCTGGGGCATTTCTCTGGCTTGATGTCGATGTCGTAGTGGTAGACCTCCAGTTTGGGGATCTCCATCTCAAAGAAGTTGGCCTGCAGTTTGATTGTCCTGCCCATGGTGCCAAAGTCTGGCCGCGAGGGGGGTTTGAACACATACTCTGGCACTGGGGGAGACGGGGGATCTGGATCAGAGGGGTCTGGGGTAGGAAGCAAACAAATTAACAAGTTAATAACTGTACATACAAAACAGGTTGTTTAGCCTTGTCCCAGAACATTGAGAAGTTTTATCAACTCCCATGTTCATGGTCATGAGTTGGAAAGACAACAAACATACCTGGGACTAGGCTATACTGGGGTAACTCACAAGATTGTTCTTTCACACTTGAACATCAAATATTATTTTCTAGAATGTGAATAGTTGTATGGATGCTCAATACATTTTGCTGCCATGCTTGAACTATTTGGTTGGTGAGCCCTGGCCGAGTATGACTGTTGGTTCAGCGAACAGGCATCTTTGGTCTGGGGCCTTGAGGTCATGGAGGAACATGTCTGAACATACTCCCTTTTGACATCTTATCTCTGTTCTCCAGCTCTTTGAATCCACATAACTCCCTTTTGACTTTAACAATGCACACTAGCTAGCTATACAGTACAAAACTGTCATGTCCAATAAGTCACTCTGAAGAGGACAAGTGGAATGTCCTTGTGAGTCTTAACGCATGATTAAGACATTGTTAATGTGGCAGGAAAAAATACCAGGAAAGTTTAACAGAAAAATGCAGTCTTTCATTGAGCTGACTTTTCCCAGTGGTTATTTGTTCTCTCAGATAGCTAAGCCTCTATGAAGAGTGAACTATTATAGGATATCTCTCCATTTCAAATCAGAATGTCTGAATATCTGCTGTAATAGTCAGTAGAAGAGGGGATTTCAGAGGTCTGCTATTCAAGACATATTGTAAGATGCAAACCAGTGCATTGGAAAAGATATGCCTTGTGCTTCAGTGCAGTCTACTGTTCTTTCTTGCTGGTAAACACTTTTCCACCCAAGTGATTACTACAATTATACTTGCCGTATTTGCATGCCAGAATCAAGACATTTACATTACAGTAGTCCGGGGGACAGGAGAAAACAAAATGTATACTACAGGGTATAGTAGGCTGGCGGTACAAACATAGTGCTAGAAAGAAGCTTACCAGAGCCAATTGACCCCGAGGAGTGAGGTGGTTCAAGCATCTCAGCAGCTAGAGAAGAAGAAAACAGTGGTCAATTGGACATGTCTCACAATGAGTCAAATGAAGGCTGAATGGATCAAAATGTTTTGTAATATTCTTATATATTACTCCTTCTTTTGAAAATGCCCAAAGGAAACCTTATCACGTCATTCTTCATATACATTTTTATTCCCCATACTTTTCCCTGCATAGTTAGTTAACTATTTCTAAATGCCTTGCCCTGTTATCAGCCTTAGAACAGAGTCATGTAGCTACAACTGCTGGGCGATTTTTCTGCTCCCTTATCAACAAGCACACACTAGCAACCTGGAAGTTGAAACTTGTCACTATCATTCTCAATAAGTGGAGGGTAGGACATAATCAACAGGAAAAATAGTTAGTCAACAAGCATATCAGTGGTGCAACCTTAATTTCTAGCAAATCTTAAATTCACCCAAAGTTGCTCATAGCAAGTTGACTGGTCCCCATAATAGTAACGTTAACTAGTTAGCCAAGAGGTTACAGAATTACTTTTTTTTCAAACAGCCTCGAAAATAGAACTAGCAAGTCACACAACAAGCAATGGCTAAAACGTAGCTAAATAGTGTTAACTATCTAGCATGCCAAACAAGTCAGCTAGCTAGCTAAATTGTGTTAGCTAGTCAGCATGCAAACCAGCTAGCTAGCTAACATTTGAAAAGGCTAACAAGCCGCCGTTGGCTAAGGGAAGATGACTAACCTAGCTAGCTAGCTAACAATTTGTTCATCTGAGCTGGCTAACGTTAGCTAGCAAGATGGCTACCTAATAGTCAACTATTTGATGGCCGAATTCTTTCTAGAACTTGTTTAAAGCAATTGTTCGCTAATTTGCCCAAATGAATCTTACTTTAGGATTGGACTTGAACAACAAGTTAATCGACTTCCAGCTATCATTAGCCAGGTCAACAGGCATAGCTAAAAGCTACAGTAACAACGGGCCGGGGAAACGGTGGCAATGATTACTAACAAGATCTAGGTAACTAGGACGAAATGTTATTCTGAAATTATATTGAGGTTGGCGAACAATGTTACAAAATGAAAACAAACCATCATGCAAATGATTGAAGATACCCCAACGACATACAAATCAGCACCCTTATAGTTAGCCGTCTTGCTAACTAGCAATGGACAATTTACCTCCAGCAGCTCCACTGGAATACATTTTGTAGTTTCTCAGCGTGCACCGTGGTCGTACGGATACTCCACTTTTCTCCGGTCAAACGTCGCCAAAATACATACGTGAATGGGTACTATATATAAAACAATGTGGGTGGCTCGGTTAGGAAGTGGAAGGATTTAGCCAAGAAGTAAAGTACAACACCATGAGCGCTCTATCATCCTCAGCACGGCCCCATCCCCCTAAATACAAACCGGAGCTAGTAATGGATATGTGTGATGTCACACGCACAGCCCGCAATTATCCCCGCGCGATCTTTCCTTGGACGTCTTTATTTTACAACTTGTCGAAATCCAGGGGAAGATGAATCAACCAAAATGCATTAAATGTATTTAATTCAAGCCATGTTAACACCGTGCAACAACAAATGAGTTGTAACGTTACCAACCAAATGTTCATTTTTGTTTACTCAATTTGACCACTGGTGAATGCCATTCACAGGAAGAAGAAACAGCTGTCATTTCCGGGGTATGTTGTATTTGAAAAAAAAGATCACTGATAAACCAATCTCGTGCATTATACAAAAGACCTGCAAACTACCATGAAGATCCACAGTCACCGAATGGCTGCCATTTAGTTAAAAAACGTATTCAGGAGTTGGTCCCCTGCGTGACGGTTGAGCTAACGTAGGCTAATGCGATTAGCGTGAGGTTGTAAGTAACAAGAACATTTCCCAGGACATAGACATATCTGATTTTGGCAGAAAGCTTAAATTCTTGTTAATCTAACTGCACTGTCCAATTTACAGTAGCTATTACAGTGAAAGAATACCATGCTGTTGTTTGAGGAGAGTGCACAGTTTTGAACATGAAAAGTTATTAATAAACAAATTAGGCACATTTGGGCAGTCTTGATACAAAAGTTTGAACAGAAATACAATACAATCAGTCTAAAAGTGTTCACATACACTGCTGCCATCCAGTGGCCAAAATCTAAATTGTAACTGCACTGGAATAATACATTATGGCCTTTCTCTTGCATTTCAAAGATGATGAGACAACATTTGTTTTTTAAACAGATGTTTTTTTTCTTTGTATTATCTTTTTTCAGATCTAATGCATTATATTCTCCTAGATTCCTTTCACATTTCCACAAACTTCAAAGTGTTTCCTTTCAAATGGTACCAAGAATATGCATATCCTTGCTTCAGGGCCTGAGCTACAGGCAGTTAGATTTGGGTATGTCATTTTAGTCGAAAATTGGGAAAAAGGGGGCCGATCCTTAACAGGTTTTAATACATGAATTATTCATATTGGATGGATGATTTTGTATTGATGTTTGTAGCTAGTAGTCTGGCCTACTGTACACAGGTAGGCAGGGCAGGTAGGTAGTCAAGGCAGGCAGGTAGGCAGGCAGGCTAGGTATGCAAGGTAGGAAGGTAGGCAAGGCAGCCAGGCAGGTAGGTAGGCAAGCAGGTACAGCAGGTAGGTACAGTAGGGTGAGTAGAACCAGTAGGTAGATCCAGTAGGGGATACAGTAGGTCCAGTACGTAGGTAAAGTAGGTACAGTAGGTAGATACAGTAGGTTATTACAGTGGGTAGAGACAGTAGGTGTTGTAAATAAAGTAGGTAGACACAGTAAATAAAGTAGAGAGACACAGTAGATAAATACAGTAGGTACAGTAGGTAGATACAGTATGTACAGTAGGTAGGGACAATAAGTAGATACAGTAGGTACAGTATATATATACAGTAGGTAGGTACAGTAGGTAGATACAGTGGGTCGATACAGTAGGTGTAGTAAATAAAGTAGGTGGATACAATAGGTACAGTAGATAAATACAGTAGGTGCAGTAGATAGATACAGTATGTACAGTAGGTAGGGACAGTAAGTAGGTACAGTATATAGATACAGTATATAGGTACAGTAGATAGGTACAGTAGTTACATACAGTAGGTACAGTAGGTAGGTACAGCAGGTACATTATTACAGTAGGTCCAGTAGGTAGGTAAAGTAGGTAAATATAGTAGGTACAGTAGATACAGTATCTACAGTGGGTAGATACAGTAGGTACATTATTACAGTAGGTGGGTACAGCAGGTAGGCACAGCAGGTACAGTAGGAGCGGTATGTACAGTACAGTAGGGGAAGTAGGTACATACAATAGGTACAGTAGGTATATACAGTATGTAGATACAGTAGGTACAGTATATACAATAGGTAGGTACAGTAGATACAGTAGGGAAAGTAGATAGATACAATAGGTCAAGTAGGTTCAGTAGGTAGATACAGTAGGTACAGTAGGGGGTAAGTAAATACAGTAGGTAGATACAGTAGGGGGGTAAATAGATACAGTAGCTACAGTAGGGGAAGTAGGTAGATACAGTAGGTACAGTAGGGAAAGTAGGTGAATACAGTAGGTACAGTAGATACAGTAACTACAGTGGGAAGGGAAGGTAGATACAGTAGGTACAGTAGATACAGTAACTACAGTAGGGGAAGTATGTAGATACAATAGGTAAAGTAGGTACAGTAGGTAGATACAGTAGGTACAGTAGGGGGTAAGTAGATACAGTAGGTACAGTAGGGAAAGTAAGTAGATACAGTAGGTACAGTAACTACAGTAGGGAGAGTAGGTAGATACAGTAGGTACAGTAGATAGATACAGTAGGTAGATACAGTAGGTACACCTACCTACTAGTAGCTGTACCTACCTACTGTATCTATCTACTGTACTTACTGTATCTACCTACTGTATCTAACTACTGTACCTGCTGTACCTACCTACTGTACCTATCTACTGTATCTACTTACTTCCCCTACTGTACCTACTTTACCTACTGTTACAACCTACTTTCCCTACTGTATCAACTGTACCCACCTACTGTATATACTGCACCTACTGTATCTACCTACTTCCCCTACTATAGTTACTGTATCTACTGTACAGTAACTACAGTAAGGAAGTAGGTGGATACAGTAGGTAGGTACAGTAGTTATATACAGTAGATACAGTAGGTACAGTAGATACAGTAACTACAGTAGGGGAGGTAGATAGATACAGTAGGTAGGTACAGTAGATACAGTAGGGGAAGTAAGTAGATAAGGTAGGTACAGTAGATACAGTAACTACAGTGGGGGGGTAAGTAGATACAGTAGGTACAGTAGCTACAGTAGGGGAGTAGGTAGATACAGTAGGTACAGTAGATATATACAGTAGGTACAGCAGATATATACAGTAGTTAGATACAGTAGGTACAGTAGGGCAGGTAGGTAGTAACAGTAGGTAAAGTAGATACAGTAGATATAACAGTAGGTAGGTACAGTAGGTACAGTAGTTAGATACAGTAGGTACAGTAGTTAGATACAGTAGGTACAGTAGGTAGATACAGTAGTTACAGTAGAATGTTACAGTACGTACAGTAGGTAGGTACAGCGGTAGATACAGTAAGTACAGCAGATACAGTAGGTACAGTAGAAGGATACAGTAGGTAAAGCAGGTACATTATTACAGTAGGTAGGTACAGCAGGTAGGAACAGCAGGTACAGTAGAAGTATGTACAGTACAGTAGGGAAAGTAGGTACATACAGTAGGGCAGTAAGTATATACAGTATGTTGATACAGTAGGTACAGTATATACAGTAGGCAGGTACAGTAGGTAGAGCAGGGGCAGTAGGTAGATACAGTATGTAGATGCAGTAGGTAAAGTATATACAGTAGGTAGGTACAGTAGATGCAGTAGGTAAAGTAGGTACAGTAGGTAGATACCGTAGGGGGGAAGTAGATACAGTAGGTACAGTAAAGGAGGTAGAGGTAGGTAGATACAGTAAGTACAGTAGGTAGATACAGTAGGAACAGTAGGTAGATATAGTAGCTACAGTTGGTAGATACTGTAGGTGAAGTAGATACACTAGGTACAGTAGATACAGTAGGTACAGTAGGTAGATACAGTAGGTACACTAGGTACAGTAGGTTAAGTAGGTACAGTAGGGGAAGTAGGTAGATACAGTCGGTACAGGAGATGCAGTAGATTCCGTAGATACAGTAGGTGGATACAGTAGGTAGATACAGTAGGTAGATACAGTAGGTAGATAGTAGGTGAAGTTGATACAGTAGATACAGTAAGTACAGTGGGTAGGTACAGTAGGTAGATAAAATTGGTAGGTACAGTGGGTAGATAAAGTAGGTAGATACAGTAGGTACAGTAGCTAGATACAGTAGGTACATTAGGTAGATACATTAGCTACAGTAGGTACGGTAGGTACAGTAGGTACAGTACATAGATACAGTAGCTACAGTAGGGGAAGTAGGTAGATACAGTAGATGAAGTAGATACAGTAGATGCAGTAGGTACAGTGGGTAGATAAAGTAGGTAGGTACAGTAGGTAGGTACAGCAGTAAATACAGTAAGTACAGCAGATACAGTAGGTACAGTAGGTAGATACAGTAGGTAAAGCAGATGCATTATTACAGTAGGTAGGTACAGCAGGTAGGAGCAGCAGGTACAGTAAGAGAAGTATGTACAGTACAGTAGGGAAAGTAGGTACATACAGTAGGTACAGTAGAGCAGTAAGTATATACAGTATGTAGATACAGTAGGTACAGTATATACAGTAGGTAGGTACAGTAGATACAGTAGGTAGATACAGTAGGTACAGTAGGGGGGTAAGTAGATACAGTAGGAGGGGTAGGTAGATACAGTAAGTACAGTAGGTAGATACAGTAGGAACAGTAGGTAGATATAGTAACTACAGTTGGTAGATACTGTAGGTGAGGTAGATACACTAGGTACAGTAGATACAGTACATATATACAGTAGGTAAAGTAGGTAGATACAGTAGAAAAGTAGGTAGATACAGTAGGTACAGTAGGTAGATACAGTCAGTACACTAGGTACAGTAGGTTAAGTAGGTACAGTAGGCACATTAGGGGAAGTAGATAGATACAGTCGGTACACTAGGTACAGTAGGCACAGTAGGGGAAGTAGGTAGATAGAGTCGGTACACTAGGTACAGTAGGTTAAATAGGTACAGTAGGCACAGTAGGGGAAGTAGGTAGATACAGTCGGTACACTAGGTACAGTAGGCACAGTAGGGGAAGTAGGTAGATAGAGTCGGTACACTAGGTACAGTAGGTTAAATAGGTACAGTAGGCACAGTAGGGGAAGTAGGTAGATAGAGTCGGTACAGGAGATGCAGTAGGTACCGTAGATACAGTAGGTACAGTAGGTGGATACAGTAGGTACAGTAGGTGGATACAGTAGGTAGATACAGTAGGTACAGTAGGTAGATAGTAGGTGAAGTAGAGGCAGTAGATACAGTAGGTAGAGATTCAGTAGGTACAGTAGATAGATACAGTAAGTGCATTAGGTAGACACATTAGCTACAGTAGGTACAGTAGGTACGGTAGGGAAAGTAGGTAGATGCAGTAGATGCAGTAGATACAGTACATAGATACAGTAGCTACAGTAGGGAGAGTGGGTAGTTAAAGTAGGTAGGTACAGTAGGTAGATACAGTAGGTACAGTAGCTACAGTAGATACAGTAGGTTAAGTAGGTACAGTAGGTACAGTAGGTTAAGTAGTTACAATAAGGTACAGTAGGTACAGTAGATAGGTTAAGCAGATACAGTAGGTACAGTAGGGGAAGTAGATACAGTAGGTGAAGTAGATACAGTAGATGTAGTAGGTACAGTAGATAACGTAGGAAGGTACAGTAGATACAGTAGGTAGATTTAGTAGGAAGGTACAGTAGATACAGTAGGTGTAGTCAGTACAGTAGGTGTGGTAGATACAGTAGATAGCTAAAGTAGGTAGGTACAGTAGGTTCAGTAGGTAAAGTAGGTTGTACTGCAATAATTTATGTCAAGACATGTTCATTTATAACCAAATATGGAGTGTCGTTGAGCAACTATCTTAATTTACTGCCATCAAGCCCAGTATGTACTTCCAAAAAAATGTACAAGCAACTGAAAAAATATATTGTTTGGAAATAATGTGTATTGTTTTGCATGCTCCAAATCCACTTCTTCGAAAAGATCACTCTGAAAACGTAATTTTAAAAAATGTATGTAGTTCTGTCCTTGAGCTGTTCTTGCCTATTAATGTTCTGTATGATGTCATGTTTCATGTTTGGTGTGGACCCCAGGAAGAGTAGATGCTGCAATCGCAACAGCTAATGGGGATCCTAATAAAATAACAAATACCAAAAATACCCTAAATGGTCTAATTAATCTACTTACATAAAATAATATATATTATTGCAATATTATTGCGTTCCGTGTAGCGTGTGTGAAACAACAGGTTGACATGACGTTCATACACTGTTGTAAGCGATGAAATCAATGATCTTTCGGGATACTGTACTGCTGCTGGATCAGCCGACCTGTGGGTGGCAGTAATGAGTGGTTTTATTGGAGGTGCCTAAAATGTGGATTTGGGTATGCACACTTGGTCAACAACAATACAGATTATTTCCAGACAATTTTTTCGGTTGCTTGTGAATTTTTATTTAGACCTTTTTTGGAACTACATACTAGGCGTGACCGCAGTAAATTAATATCGTTGCTCAGCGAAACTCCATATGTGGTGGGTAACTAATCTATTTTGACATAACGCTTGCAAAACTGTCTAATGGTAAAATGATTAGCAAACTGGCCTCGAGAGGAGACTTGTCATATGCATCTTTTCCTCTGCCCAGATTCTGGTTCACCTAACATGCTATACTGAGTTTATGGAGCCAGCCAACTCCTTATTAAAAATGTACTTCCACTTGAATTCCACTTGTAGGCTTACCTGAAACAGAAAAGAGGTGGCCAGAGGTTAAGAGAGGCAGACCAGTATCCGGAAAGTTGTGGAAAAACTCGGAACTGAACTCGCAGCCTGCTGAGGGCTGCTGCGTCCGATCCTGGGAACCATCTCCTGCCATTGTGCCCTTGAGCAAGTCACTTTACCCCTAAAAACTGCTCTCGATCCAGGAGTGCTGCTCCCTGGTGGCTAACCCTGTGCCTCTCCAAGTGTGTGTGTATTTGGTGGGGTAGAGATAGACGCATTTCTGTTTCTCACAAAAGTTATTCTAGTCTATTCAGAGGACTCATCCCATTCACTTCCTAGGTAATATGCACAAAATAATTCAATCGTTAGACTATACCTCATGGTAATATAGGCCTATAGGTCTCCAATGAATAGACTTATAACAATTAAATAAAGCTTCATTATTTTAGATTGATTGATTACTTACTGTATGCAACAATAGCCAACCTACACTTTGAGTATCCGGCTACAAATGATACCCGGCCCCCACAATGACAGGAATGAATGTCTTGTTGCGTGTGGCGGTGCTGTTTCTATTGCAAGCATCAAGGGGATCGTACATTCCCTCATTCACCACGGAGCGGCGCCATTTTACCACAATACGCACGTTGTTCAGGTGCGTGCACATCCACAAACCCTGCAGAACTTAGTCGTTTTATAAAATAAATGCATGTTGTATTGTTTCAATGCGTTTTGGTAAGGTTTAACGTGCCTGTTGTTGACGAACAAATCATCGAGTTTAATAAAGTAGTTTCCATAGAGTTTCACCGTGGTAAGTGAATTTGATGCAGAAATGTTAATCGTTATGATGTAGACCTTGCTGTAATTTTAAAATGAACATAGGCCTACACATGAATGATCAAAGGACTCTTCTGAACAGATATATTTTATACATTGGACATATAGGCCTGTCGACTCACAATATGGAGTAAAAACAAACAAAAACACTGTTTTATGGCACATGTGAGTGACTGGTTATTTATTTATGAATATGCTAGTAAAACAGAAATCTAGTTTGTTATTTTCGTTGCATTACCTGCATTTTATTTGGAGGCAATCGAAACAGTTTCATTTCTGACTGTGCATTAAGTCCAATTAAAACTAAGATAAATACTGTAGTCATTTCTTTATTTTGTTTCGTTTGTCAAAGGCAGATAATACAACCAACAGTCGTAATGTTTTAATACTGAAGCTCATGATAGAGTAATATATCCATGTGCACGTTTTGGAAACTATAATTTACCCCCTAAATTGTCCACCGATGACATGACACTCAGTTTAATTGCCCATTTTGATTGATAGTAAAAACACAACAAAGTATAGCCTGAGTCGTATATCGCCTATGGCAAACTGGTCGAGCGAGTTGGGGTGTATGCTGCCTGCGCGCCTTGGCCAATGGAACCACATCCTCCCTGCAGTGCGTAAGAGCGCAATTTAGGATTTAACCAGGTCTTTGCTGTGGGGCTGGCAGTAGTTCGAGAGAGCCCGTCGGCGAAAGCACACATCACACAATGCAAGTGTAGTCTTCAGTCAGTCTTCAGACGTCTCAGTGGAAACAGACTTCCCTTTAACGTTGCTGCTTCGAACTATGACTGGAGTATTCGACCGAAGGATTCCGAGTATCAAACCTGCCGACTTCCAGAACCCTTTTCAGCTTTCCACCACCATGCATCACCCTTCTCAGGAATCTCCTACGCTACCCGAGTCTACGGCCACGGATTCTGGCTACTACAGCCCTGCTGGAGCAGTGCACCATGGCTATTGTTCGCCTAACTCCACCTCGTATGGGAAACCGATCAATGCCTATCAGTACCAGTACCACGGCGTAAACGGATCTGCGGGAAATTACCCTGCAAAAACATACCCAGACTACAGCGCATACACAGCCTCTGCTTACCACCAATATGCTGGAACTTATAGCAGAGTACAACCACAACCATTAAGTCCGCAAGGTAATTAGCCTACATTATTATTCTTGTTGTTGTTATTGTTATTGTTGTTATTATTTAATCAAATTTGTGCTTTGTTCGAGCTCTCACACTATTTTTTACATGCGAATAGCCTATTTCAAGCAAAGATATTTTCCACCATGGTAACATTATTTAAATTAAATTCGGTAAAGGGGCCCACATTTTTCTGAAAAGTAATTCTGTAAAAATGACAGACTTTTCCCTTAGCGGTTAGACTCTTTGTTATACGCATTTGCTTCAATCTATTTGTCTATAAATCGAGAGAGCCCTCCCTAAGAGACATTTGTCCACGGGATGTCCTCTTGATTTGATCTCTCTGAAATAGATGGTATAACCAGGAAATATGACTGCATTATGCAAATACTTTATACTTAGTTCGTTTATACACCACATATAAAGTAATGTATTTCTTTCTTTCAGAAAAAGAGGTAGCAGAACCTGAAGTGAGGATGGTAAACGGAAAGCCCAAGAAAATCAGAAAGCCAAGAACAATCTACTCCAGTTTTCAGCTCGCCGCCCTGCAGCGGAGATTTCAGAACACACAGTACCTCGCGCTGCCGGAGAGAGCAGAGCTCGCGGCTTCGTTGGGACTCACGCAAACGCAGGTAAATAGCTTACTATTCTTCAACTTCATTGTCTGTTCAAAGTTGCATTCTATTTTGTTTAGTTTTTTTCATCAAAAGTATCACTTGTTCTATGTTGTTATCCTTCCCTGGAATTGTCCGTTCAAAATTGCATTACGTTTACAATATACATGTCATGCGTAATGTGTGCGTAATTAACGAAAACACATCGCCCCAATGCTTAATTCATATGAATACTTTAGTATTATGGAATTTGTGGGTTTTAATATGCTTTTATTTATGAACTCGTTTTAACATAATTCTCATCCATCCCCAGGTCAAAATATGGTTCCAGAACAAAAGGTCGAAACTGAAGAAAATCATGAAGAACGGCGAACTCCCACCAGAACACAGCCCGAGCTCCAGCGATCCCATGGCTTGCAACTCTCCTCATTCACCCGCCGTCTGGGACACGCAGGGCCCGTCCAGGCCTCACAGCCACCAGGCACAGAACAACAACTCGGCGGCATCCACCTTTTTGGAAAACTCCGCCTCTTGGTACTCCGCGGCTGGTGCCATGAATTCTCACCTCCAGGCCCCCAACTCGATACAGCACTCTTTGGTTCTCGGATCGGGGACGTTATACTGAAACCCAGTTCAACAAATATTTCATTGTATGGGACTCGTGTTTAAAAGATTCAGAGGAATATGCAATGTATTGATGACAGTCATAGAAGAACGTGTATAATGTGTAAATGTGTGCATGTAATTTATTGCATTTTGGAAGACTAATTAAACGTTTTAAATGGACAATGGAACCCAGACACTTTCAATGGCGCCCTCCTGAATTAACACTTTAAGGCAATTGTTTTGCTGATACCCACAAATCCCTCATGATTACTGATATAGCATGTAGGCCTAGATAGGCTATTCGCACTGAATATCAAGGACTCCATAACATGACAACATAAGCCTACTTTCTGTGAGACACTTTAAATCCATGTACAGCTCAAACTCGAGTTGAATTGCCTGGGCTGTCTATGTGCCCATATTTGGTCAGTGGTGCAAAGTAGTGTTTCACTTTAAATAATAATTTGGCCACACATCTATCAACAAGGAGATGGATCTAATGACCTCGGGCTAAACAGTTAGTCTGTTTCATTTTCAACAAACACGGATTCTCACTGGGAGTAAACTGCAGGTATCTCAAAAGGTTAGGCTAGATTTATTTCGTGTCTTGTCAAGTTATTCATTTGAATACTACAATCTGTTTTATGGTTATGTAAACACGCCCGTAGTAAATAGTTTTCAGCGGACCCAGAACCGACTAAAACAGAACCCATATCGAAGAGAGAAGTAACATTCAGTGTAGAATAATTCACATTTTTGAAGGGAGTGTTTTGAATTACAATTGAATTTGGATGGATTGATTGCAGGTATCGTATTATATTAATCGTTTTAAAATATTTTTTTCTGAAAGACAAATACCCAAGGAATGGCATGATATTGTTAACTCTATTAAACAGTCATAAGAAAACCTATAATTAAAACGTGTTCTTGTTGTTCGTGTAAACCAAACAATGAAATGTTGTGAAGATACACACAACAATGATACTATTTTCTTCCAGGTTAATTCTAGTTTTAGGTTTATGTTAAGACAAACAAATAAATGAGGTCGTATTATTATTAGGCTATTATTATTATTAATTAAATCGTGTTACAGTGAAGCACATTTCAGTCTTGTGTTTTGGAGTTGCATCTGGATTCTGAACTCCGCCAAAGAATATGGGTGTCGGTCTGGCAGACAGTCTGCAGCAGTACTCTCTTTGTGTCCCCTACAATTAGCTGCTTTGAATGGCAGAGAGGAGGCGAAGGGGCGGCACGTAGATCTGAGACAATCCGCATTCCTGTGGGGGCAGATCGGCTCCAGAGCTCTGCCACTCCCGCGGCCACAGCCCACCTCCGTCAGACCTTCCGGGTAAAATAAAATCTTCAACATTTGAACATATCATTAGGCCTACTACCAGTGTTGCCA